>NW_010286292.1:0-70802 GCF_000700745.2 Antrostomus carolinensis
GGAGGGATAAAGGTAAGGAGACTTGTAGGTCTTGAGATAAGAAAAACTTAATAATCAGAAAAAGAAAAAAAAATAATAAGAATAATAATGATAACTATATATGTGAAGAATGCAGAGTACAATTGCTCACCACCTGCTGATAACAATCCTAGAGGAGTGAAAAGGAACCCCAAACCCAAAATCACAATCCCAGAAAAACAAGCCTGAGCGATTCCCAAGAGAATCCCCCCCTTTCTGGTCAATCCCGGTTAATATACTAAACATGACATAATATGATATGGAATATTTTATTGGCCTATCCAACTGTCAGTTCTGGGCTTTACTAACTGCTACACTTTTCTTCTCCACTCCCCCCTTCCAGTCCTCTCTTCTTGGAAACTGCCCAAGCACAGTGTCCTTGTAGTATCAACATTGTTCTCATAACAATGCTCACTGAAACCAAAACACAGTGCTTTCTAGCTACTAAGAAGAAAATTAACCCTATGCTAGCAAAAACCAGGACAAGCTTGTATGTCAGTACCTGAAAAATGTTGAAGCTATGTGTAAATAATGTGAAATGTATCAGAATTTATTTCTTTCATTTTTATATAGGCAAGTTCAAAAGCATCATCCTTTCTAATAACTGCTACTGAATTTACAGTGATGATGCTGTATTGGTGTGTCAGAAAGGAAAGCTGAAGGCACCTTTTGTTTGCCTCCTCTTCCTTACATACTGCAGCAGCTGGGCTGTCATAAGGGAAAGGGAAGAGATAGTAGCGGTGAAACCTGCTCATGGAAGAGTAGAGCTGCAAGGAAACCATGATTAGTCAAGCTGTGACAAGTGAGAGATGGCACCAGCTAATAACCCTTCTGGCATCAGCATGTGGAAACCATTCCTATTTATTAAGAACTTGTTCTGGGGCAAGCTAGGGAAGCTGAGGGCTGCTGCTTCTGTTTTAATCCCCTGGCATTGAAGTTGATTTGTTTTGTGTTAATTGATTGAAAAATAAAAGTGCATGTATCCAAACAGCCTGTGCATTGTGCAGTTACCCTTTTTTATAAACTTAATATAAATACATATTTTTGGAACCTTTTGTGTATTGTAACCCATTGTATGTAAGAGTAATTAACAGTACATGGTGCCTCTTCTGTTTTTAGCAGCTAACGTCCTTTTATACTCTTGTGTAGGTGTGTAGCTCTATTTGGTGAATGCAAGGATGGATAGAGTGATGTGCATGTGTGTGTAACAGTTTATTTAAAGTGAAAAAGCAAGTTATTTTTTTCTTTGTGGAGGGCTTTAAATAAATATTAAGGACTGAAATACAATAGCAGAAAAATTTTAAGAATAGAGAAAGTTGAAACCATGGGTCTCTTTCCTAAAACCTGTGAACCCATAGGCATGTTTGTGCAGAGGGAAAACTCAGTCTTTGTTAGGTTTTGTTTGACATAATTTCTGAATGTGGGGCTACAGGGATACACAGCACAATCACACTAAAATGTATGATGTTGTCAGGGTTACTGCTGAGGATAAACAGTAGAACTGAGAATGAAATGCAAGAGGTGGTTTTGTGGGTTCTTCGCTGTCAAAAGGGCTGAATGCCTGTGGGCTCTCCCCATCCTTTTCCTATGGGCTCTGATGAGTTGAAGGGCTGTTTTGGGTCAGCTGCAGCTAAGCCACTGGTGCACTGCAGTGAGGGAGCTGCTGTGCCTGGAGGGAAAGGGATGAAGCAAAGCTGAGGGACTTCGGAGGACAAGGCTGGGAGGCTTGGGTAGCTCTCTGGCCAGGGCAGGGCTGGTATCTGCTGTTGGGGTCCACTGCCAGACCGAGAAGTATGGGTTGGTACTTTGTCTTATACTTTTTTCCTTACACATTTTCATTAATGATTATTGGGGTGGTGTGAATGCTTTAGGTTACAGCTTTGTAAATCCGCCTGGAAGCACTTTAAAAGTTATGGGGTGAAAAGGGAGGGAAATGGAAACTTACAGAAGCACGCAGGAACACGGCCTCTTGGAGTGAATTGAGGGTAGGATTTCCTGTCACTGATATGTAGCAAAATATTCTGTTAATCAAAAGGGTTTTTTTGACCTAAGCTAATTTTGATCCTTGCTTGGTTTAGGGAAAACCTTCAGCTTATTTGCAGGACTGCATCATACCCCCTTTTATAGCTGGTTGTGTCAGCGGTTTCCACTGCAAACCCTGCATTAGGGTTCTTGTAACTTAGCTGTATAAATTTGATCTGGACTTTAAAATTGGCATGTATGTTCTTGATTTGGAAGCAAGTATCGAGACTGGCTGGCTAATCTGTTGGCTATGCAAATAATATTGCTGTAGTAAAGGCTGTGAATAATATGATACAGCTCTCAGTTTCCATTGAGCACAGAGGAAGCTTATTTGCCACAAAGAGCAGGTGCACCCATGGCTCTTTTTCATGAAGTGGTAAGCTAGATCCCAAGTGTCCCAAACCTGTTGGGAGTCTGGAGTGTAAGTTGGGTTTTTGCTTCCTTCCTGGGAGAGGAAAAAGGGAAGGAAGAGCTTTGGTGGGCCCGGTTATGCAGGACGCTCCAGAGCACAGCGATACCACCTTTGTGTTGGTGGTGTTCAGCTCTCAGACCTGAGTACACCATGCTCCTGGCTCTGCGGGCTGCCTTGTGCCAGGGCCACACATCAGGAATCAGGTCAGACATGTGAAACTTGTGTGAGGGAGCCGGTACTGCTACAGAGCATAATTGTGCCCCCCCTTGTGTTTTGGGGCAAGGCTGTATTTTCCAAAAATACCGTAAGAGGTGCTTCTCCATGCTTGCAGTGATTCACCAAAGGGGTGCTTTCTGGCATACTTTGAGCCCTATGTACAATTGGGAGCATGCTGTTAAAATACTGGCTATTGGTGCAAGGGGGTACTTTGGTCAGGTGAAATGACACTAGGGATAAATGTAGTAGTAACAGGTAGTGAGTGTAAATATTACCAGGAAGTGTATTATAGCAGGGAGATAAAGCCCTTGTGGTTTGAACTTCTGTGTGAAAAGGCAGAGCATTATTTGATAAGAGAAGTTGTCTGATCACTTATCTTGTGATTCTCCAAGTTCTCCTGTAAAGTTCTTTCTGTGTGTGGTTGTGTTGTGTTTTTGGGGTTGTGGTTATTTTTTTTTTTTAATTATTTTAAATACCTTAATTTAGGGAAGGATATAGACTGAAAGAGAAGCAAGAGTGGTAATGATACAAAGATCATTGTCTGGTTAACTTCTGCTTTGATTATGCATTTCTTTAAACAGAATTGCTATAGCCAGCTGCACGTCAGAAATGCTCAAGGGGTAAAAAATAAGCTGGAGGGATTTCAGGTAGCCTAGGAAGATTTAAATTGGGAGCAATGAATTACATTCTGAGAGAAAGTTGCAGGTGACATTAAAGGATGTTTGTGTGGTGGGGGGACCATTATTTACTGTCAGACTATGAAGTAGTTTCTTTGGGAGAGTGGTTGTGATGCACTATCACATGAACCATTTGTAGCTAGGATTGATTCAAGGGAGGTGGCGTGGAAAAGATGGTGTGGGAGCTTCTGTCTCTAGTCACATAGACCATTTTCTTATGAATAACTGCAATTTAAGTATTTCGTTTATTACTGCCCAAAAGCTAAATAATGACAGTTCAAATAAGAGATGCTTGTCAAGTTTTCTTAGTTGTGTGAGGAAAAATAGATGGTTATGTGTTAATTAGAAGTGAATTAAGCTACAAATTACATTGCTTGAGAGAGATGCACATGTATGTGCACACATGCAATTTTCCTAGAAAGAATATTTCAAAATATCTCATTAAAGCATGAGAGTAAAAAAGCTATTTTTCTTGGGGTTTGGTTTTGTTTAATGTTGGTTACTGCAAAACAAAATAACAGGCTGGCTAAGATTTAACTCAAGAAAATAGTTGTATTCCAGTGTGGTTTGGGCTGTTGGCTTTTAAAAGCCTGAGGTGTAGAATTCTGCTGAGATTACTTTTTATACTGTTCCTTTTGAAGTTGACTATGTACCAAGAATGGGTTTCCTTTTGTTTTGTCTCTGTTTGGAATATACTTTAAAGCAATATTTGCAGTTTGGGAATTCTGATGTTTAAAACAACAACAAAAACTTTTTAATTTTTAATTTTTTCTTCAATCAAACAGAACTGAAATCTAGTATTAGATAGGCGATTTTGTTTATGTTTATCAGAAAGTATCCTGAGCATCTCTGGATGGCATAGGCTGGCTTTTGGCTTTCAGCCATGAAGCTGGTTGCTGCTGAGGGGCAGAAAAGAGGTTTTCTGCTGGGGGCTGTGGGAGTGATTGGCCTCAGCAGGTGCCTGATCATGAAATGTCTCTCCTGCTTGCCTCCCCCTCTGTTGCCAAATGAGCTTCCCAGAGTACAGAGACATGGAACTACGTGGGAGGAAACCTTTCTGGTTTGGCAATTTTGTAGCTTTAAAGTCAGTTGTGTTCACATTAAAAAAAAAACCTTCCTATTTTTTTGTAGCTGCAGTTCATGCTCGATTTTAAAAACTTGCCTCATACTGTAAATACAGAATTAAAACAGATCCATCAAGGACTTAAAGAATATTTGTGGGGCTTTGAAGTTAGTTTGATTCATAGGTAGACAGTTTTATAATTTTAATGCTATATTCTTCTGTGCATATGTTTTTTTGCATTGATTCCATTTGTTTCCACATATATATTTAATAAAGGTATCTTTTAAGGATATACTTTTTTCCACTAGGAATCAAGCATTAAGTGCTTTTTTGCTTTTGTTCATCACTTTACTAATCTTTTAGTATTTAAGCATGGGTAATGCTGTAGTTCACTGGTGACTTATGCCAGATAATTTTACTAAGCTAAGGTTAAATTTGCAGTTAAGAACAAAATCACTCATACAGGACAAAAAAAAGTGTTACAAAAGTAGTAATGAGTTTTTAAGAACAAAATCACTCATACAGGACTCAAAAAAAAAGTGTTACAAAAGTAGTAATGAGTTATAAATGCCATTTCAAAACTTCCTGTATTTTAGCACCTAAACCTTTTTACATCTTCTGCATCTGTTGAATTTTTCAAAATCTAGGTGAAAAAAATAAAATAGAGTTAGTTTTCATTGTGACAAGGAATATGGGGAACCTTTCTTTCAGTTTTGTTTTGAATATGTACACATTTCTGCATACATAATCCCGAGGATGTATATGGATTTATTGTTTGTAACGGTAATGCACAGCTACAAGGCTAAGAAGTGTCAAAACTGAAGCTCCTGGGTTATAAAAATGCCTATAGTGTAGAAAATATCGTTAATTATTTCAAGTGTTCTAATTCCTCCTATTGTGTTCAGTGTAGATATTTGTTTATTTTTATATACCTGTTCTTGTAATTATATTCCTCTTGCATCTGTGGTAAAACTCTGCCCTTGTAGCTTCAGTCTCACTTCATTAGAGGTGCTCCACAAGCCAAGGATGCTGGCTGGTACTCTTCAGGAAGACTTGTACTCCAGCTGAGATTTCCTAGAAGTACCAACTTCATCTCTCTTGGTTAGTCAGATCTTTTAGCTGAAATTAGTAGGTGTTATGTGGAAGTCTTATTCATTGTATCTAGATAAGGAGATTACTACTCTGACATCCCTCTGCATGTGCATTTCTTCACACTCTTGTCCAGTAGTTTGTTTGTTCAGGTGTGTCTTGTGACAGCCTCACCTGATTCAGTCCCCTGCCTGTACAGCAGATCTTGTGGATGTAGTCAGGGGCTCATCATGCTTCATGGGACCTGAATGCTTTTTTCCTCATCTCCAGGGTGCACTTTCCAACCGTGTTTTTCAGGCATTTTCAGCCTGGGTTTTTGCAGAAATTATTTTACAACTCTCTCCCATGTGTGCTTGCAAAGAGCTTCATCCCCAGTAGGCAACAGTTTAAAAGTGACCTTTTGAAAGTCAGGTGATTAGTTGTAGGTTGTGTGTTGGTCACCAGAATCAAACAAAAAAAAGTGATATTTTTTATTTATTTATTAGTTTTATTTTATACTTCTTTGGATCATAAGGCCCCTCCTGCCCCCATGAAAACAGTCACCCTGAAGCCTGCTTTTGAAGTCTTGCTGCTGAATGTGTAAGTTGCTTTTTTCATCACAAACTTCAATGCCTGAACACCATGCACATCTGCATATATTTGGAGAAAGCTAAGTTTTATTCACTTCAGCAGTCCAATCACAAAGCATAGTGATCTGTTTGACCTTTAGCTTTTAGTGCCCTCACGTTCCTTTCCCTTTTCCAGACCTTGCTGACAAATGTCAGCATGCCATAACATATCGGTTTAGGGATCCGTTTATGGTAGGTTCCACCCCTCACCCAAAGGTTTAGGGATCTTCCCTATAAATAGCTACATTGGTCATAGCTTTCTATATGCTTGTAGGGTTCCCTGATCTGTGTTTTATAGTAACCAGGTCTCTTAGCTCAGATTTTTGGTATGAACACCAAATTTTGGAGGAATTTTGGCTTTCTTGAAGTCTTTTCTAAAAGGATGCACCAGACCAGTTGTAATTCTGATGAATTTAGCAAGTCAGTAAGTTTTTTCTGAAACTAGTGCAATTGCATCTCCTTTTTTGTCTTCTACTTTTCTTACACAGGACTTGCTCTGGTAACTTTCCCTTGTTAGCACCCTTTGTTTTCAGTTCTGGGTAAAATTGCTTTGTGGACTTGTAATGCTGAGGAACTAGTTGCTATTTTGAATCTGAGAGATGACAAGTCTTCTGACATCTCAGGCCTCCCCTTTCACCAGAATGATGTATTTGATAGTGTAAGACTAACAATAAATGGAAGGATTTTTCTGGTTTTGTTTGAATTTTTGGCTGTTGTTTTTAGTTGCTAAAGACTGCTACTGCAGATGTCTGTGGGATGTAGATTAATGTTGAAAAATGCTGGCCATGATCCACTGAATGTGAAATTTCCTGCTTTCAGTCTGTATGTTGTCAAATTGTATATTTTTGGAGTATTGCATTTGCGTTTGTCTTACAGCATTACACATTTCCCCCCCCCGTTAAAGTATTTGCCTTCAGATGCAGTCACAGCTGTCATGTATTATAGTCTCCGAGATTTTAGGAAAGCCTTAACCATATCAGGTAGGCTGATGGGACACTTTCCACGGGTTTACCGACAAGTGACTGTTTATACACAAATTCAGACTGTGTCCCTGGTATTTCATGTACTTCTACCCCTTTGCCATAGAAAGTTTTCAAGACCTAGTCTTGCTTCTCCTGTTGAAGTGGATGGTGGAGAGTGGTGACTGTATTCTGTGGTTGGTCATTGTCAAAAGGAACCACAAGGAACCAAAACTTCTTGGTCCTACTGAATGAACTAAACCAGAAGCAGTTAAAAACCAGCGTAGATCAAAGCCTTCCTTCTGCCTTGCTTTGAGAAGTCACTTATTAGAGCATGACTGTGGCCCAAGGTGTGAACTCCACTTCTGGAAATAAAGATGAAGTAATTCTACTGTTTGCAGCACCTCCCTAAAACGTAGCAGTTTTTTCAAGGAACAGACTGATGCAGGCAAAGGAAAGAATTAAGTTTTTTTTATGTAAAGCACAAGCAGCTACAACTCTCTGCTGTAAGACAGGAAATATATCTCGAAACAAAGAGGGAATTTGTGCCATCTAGGACTACTCTTTGCAGACAGCTATGAAATGATTAGCATATTGAGAACTAGGGATAGAAATCAGTGTGTAGAACTTACCATGTGTTGCTTTATTTCTATTTCTATTCTTGGGAATAAAGCTAGTCGAAATTCAGTGTCATCAGATGAAGAGATTAATTTATTATTCAGTTGGGGTCAATAATGTGAACTTTACAAAGGTTTCTGTTGCAAGACTTTCTCATTCAAGTGTACCAAAGGCAGTTGAGCTGAGCTTTGGCATTGACGTTGATCAAAGAGGCAGACTGCTCAAGAGGCCTTTCTTAGTCAGATCTGAATATGCTGTGTGTCACTGGGGGCTGTAAACCTACTGAGAGAAAGGCAAAAAAAAAAGTCCTGTAACTGGTCAGTCTGTGATGTTGAACTTATGACTTTCTAGTAGTTGCAGCTGGGGAAAAGTCAGCTTCACTGTTAATGAAGCTTTGCATGCATATGGCCAGTCATTAACAAATATATAAACTCTGAAGAGATCATTTACATAGAAAATCTAGAATAAAAAAGCTGGTTTACAGACTCCTTCTCTCGTGAGAAAAATTTAATATATGAAGAGACAAGAGGCTGGAATTTGGCATCCAGGAAACTATGTGTGTATCCTTGCTTGTGTCCCTTGGTGAATGTGCACAGCTTCCAGACAGTAAAGTAGAAGTGGAGTTTGATTTTCAAAAAACCACGATACTGTGCAATACTTTTCCTGTCTTTCAAGTGAAATGAGAACAAGAACCTATAAATACTGCTTCGCCAGAAAGAAAGATAGTGCAGCAACTTTCACAAGGACACACTCAAAAAGGAGAAAGATTTTTCTTTTCCCACCTTTTTCTTTCTACAAAACAACATTCTGAATAAGATGTCATGGTCCTGTATTCAAAGAATAGAAACATAAACCATCCAAGTTTCTTACGTAACCGTTCTTGTGATATTTCAGCTTAATGATGGTGGCAAGGCAGCGCAAGCACACGTGGGGATAGGTGATGTGGTTCTCACCATTGATGGGATAAGTACAGATGGGATGACTCATCTAGAAGCACAAAACAAGATCAAGGCGTGTACAGGCAATTTGAACATGACTCTGCAAAGGTAAGACACCTTGTCCTTTTTTTTTAAAAAAAAAAAAAGAATTAATCATCATAGTAATAATTGTTTGGAGGATAAAAACATGTAAGTGGTTTGGCAAAGTGCATGGAGTTAAGTGGTCATGATTGAAAGATGTGCTGCTGTAGCCTGTAATGTTATCTTGATTTATAGCATTTTAGAAAGCTTATTACATGTTAAGTATGTGAGTTGACAAAGACCTTTTCCAGTCTTCTGTCATCTACTCTATATTGAATGAAGTCTAGTTCCTCTTCCTTTTGAGCTTCAGTTTTGTTAACACTAGTTTGATTAAAAACAGGTCTTATCCAGGGTCATTTTCCTTGCCCCTCCCCTGACTGACTAGGAGCATTAATTTTTTTGTATCGAGTTCTACATTGTCATCTTTATTGACAAACAGAATGATGCATTTAAACAGTTAACCTCTAAATTATATGGATGAAAATACTGCAGCTCAGAGTCAAGGAGAGGTGTTTTCCAAAGCAATACTACCATTTCACAAAGTAGCAGCTTCTCTTTGCTGATTGCAACACCTACAGCTTCGTCCAGTCTCCCCGTTCCTGAAACAGACAGTTTATTGAATCTCTGGGACTATGTTTTGGGAGGAGTTGAAAGAAGGGAGCAGGATGTTCACGTGTGAGTTATTGGAACTGAAGCAGGAAGAGCAGCAGCCCAAGCAAGAAATTCTTTCAAGCTCTCAAAAGTCTCCCAGGGCTAAATATTGGCTTTTATTAGAAGACTGCTATTTTTATTTAATGATGTGAATAGCATCTTGGAGGAGGGTTGGCCTCTGAAGCCATCAGACAATGAGAACCATCTTTTCTTGTTATCAAAGAAAACAAAAGTAGTTTCACCCTGTGATTGCTGTTCATACCCACCTTCAGCAGTGGAAAGTTCCTTGATGAGTGCTGGTTGGGGCCCTTAACAGTGTGTCTTCACCAATTACTACATTTTCTGGCAAATTTTTCTGCCGTTAACGAAAGGACTGCCTCTCTCTGGGAGTTCATTGGTGTAAGAATAAAAGAGATGACATGGTGTAGGTCTAACAAACATCCACCTCTCCGCAGTGGTGGCACTTGTTCTCAGCCTATGTGATGTGTAGTTGAATTGTTGTATGAGTGCTTTTTTTTTTTTTTCTAAGAGACACTGAACAACAGTTCAGCTCTGCTTGTTATTTCTTTTTTTTCCTGTACTTTGGTCCTCAGCTACCTTTAACAAGGGATTCCCTTTGCTCAGCCTCTGAAGAAAGGAGTATCTTGAGGGCATCTTGTCGAGTGAAACTTACAAAGTTGTCATTAAAAGTTTCTGGATGAAGTGGAAGTATTATACCAGCTCATCAGAAGTATCACACATTGTTTCTAGTGTGTTACTTGCTTTTCTGCCTCTTTAGGAGGTGGACAGGCAGAAATGCACTTTCCAGGAGCCCACTGAGTCACTCCAGCAGGCAGCTGAGAGTGTAGGGGTTTGGCCCACTTTCTCCTGTCACCATAAATTGATGGGCAGGGTTAATATCAGATATAGGAAAGGAATAGCAGGCGTGTCTCAGTCAGGCAATAACTTGTCTGAGGCTGGTTCTGGTTTGGTGCAGGGATGAGTGGTTTGAAAATCAAATTAATCATGAGTTAGCCTGGTTCCCTCCAGTTCTCACCCTTCCTACTCAGTGTAGCATCTGACTCACCACATCAGCTACCTGACAGCTGAAGGCTAAGCCAGGATCTGACTAGCAGAGATCAAAGGAATAGCCTCAGTCCCAGCATCTGGGGGTGGCACAGATGTCCTGTCTTGCAGCTCTGCTGGCCTGCAATCCCATGCTCTCAGCTGTTTCTAATTCTCTCTGGATCCCATGAAACCAAAGACATAGAAAGTGCTCTCCCAGCTCCTCTGACTATGAAAACTTCCTTGCTCTGATTGCTATTTAGCAGGAGATTTGCTTCAGTTGTTTATTTGGTTTTTTTTAGCCTGGAAGAAAGTACTTCTTAGAGTCAGACTAGCTCACACTAACTGGCTGTCCATGGGAAGGACAGCTTGAGGCTATAAACAGGGTGGCAAGATAAACCATTTTAATATTGAGGGATCTCCATAAATACATTCTTCTGATCTTGCCTCTTCTCTGAAAACAAAAGCAAACTAAATTAAATATTTTGAGCCATTATTGTTTGTGTGCAAGGTTAAAGAGATGCTGTCAGTGTGAAACTATGCTGCCCTTCAAAACATGAGTTATTGCCATAGATAGGAAAATCTGATATATCTATTTTTTTTTAACTGGGTTAATAATCTTTAGGATTTTTTACACTTCTCTGAGCTTTTATCTACTGCCACACAGACTACTAATAGTTTGAACTACAGTGCAAGAATGCTGAGGGTATTCTTGAAAGCAAATATGAATTCTTCGATACTGCCCTAGTCTGCTGCTCCTTTAAAGGAATGCAATGATCAGTTGGTTAGTGGTGTTACTTTGAGGTCCAAGAAAACTGTGAGATTGTTATGCCTTGAGCTAATGGCTTTTACACTGTGTCTGTATTCATGTGCTATTACATGAAAGATGTTAAAGAACTCAGTTTGATCAAATTAGTTGTAGGAACCAGAATATATTTTATAAGTTCATGTTGAAACATTTCTGGTGGTAGCACAGAGTGACCTTTATTTATGATAAGCTGTAAGTAGTACTGTGCACTCATCTATGGATGCTCTTTACTCTTGATCAGTTATAATTTGACACAGATTCATGTGGATTATGGGGAAATTAATATAGTGGTGCAGACTTAAATGTAAAGCGTAATGTGAAAATAACGTCAGTATGAGGAGAAATGGCTGGGTATACCAGCAGCCTCAGGGTATGTCGGAGGTGGGGCTGGCTGTGCTGTTTGCTAGGCAGGGACTAACTAAAATAATCAGTAGTTATTTGAACAAGAAACCTTGAAAAAATAAACCTTGAAAAAGGATATTGCTCTGGCTTTTTAGTTTTTTTCCTTTTTTTGTGTGTGTTGATCAAAATGATAGTTGATAGAAAAGCAGTGATACACTCTAGGGATTAGTAGACCAGTGAACTTGAGTGAGTCCCATCTGAGGTGGATGGATTCCAGCATCCCAGTTTGCACGGTGGCCAGGGCACAGTGACAGCCTGCCTTTTAAGAGGTACAAAGGAAACAACTTTGTGGGTCTATGTGGCAAAGGCAAGAGAGGAAATTCTTTATTATTGGCTTCCTTATTAAAAATATTTTAACTTGATACACTTTTGTACTGCTGGTCAGGCTGTCATCTGACTTCCTCTATTCTTTATGTGCAAAGTGGAAAAAATAAAATGAAGAGAAACAAAATAAAGGGCAAGAAGTAGCTTGCCTTAGATCTTGGAAGGGATTTTTAAAGCAATGCCTTCAAAAACTTACAGATTTAACACTGTATATTTATGGAGGCAGATGTGCACGTACCTCTTGTGGAAAAACAATTTAGATGTTTCGTAACTTGTAAATGAATGTTGGCAAAATATTTTAAGGGAGAATAAAAGCTCCCTTTTTTCCTGTGTAAGGCAATATCACACGTTGGGGTTTTAAATACGGAGTTGTTCTCTCCCTCTGAAAGGAACTGGAATTACAGCTGTAACAACTGCAAATCCACTTTGCTTAAATACAAATAGATAAAATTGTGCCTGCCAGCCATGTACATTACTAGGTGCCTAATATTTGCATGTGTTGTCATATATATTCAGGGATATATCTTTAAAATAAATTAGTTCTGTAAACAAGTATCACTGTGTATTATGAAGGTTATAATTTTTACATTGTGAAATAAAAATAAAATTTTGATGTGTTTTTTGTTTCTTTTTAATATTGGATATGGCTCTAGAATTTTGGGGGGAGGTTTTTTGTAACATGGAATTCTAAGTTCCTGATTTTTTTTTATTTTTTTTTTTACATTAAATGCATTGGATAGGGAATTTTTCTTTCTATGCATCCCTCCCTCCCCAAGATCTTGCTGTTTTGCACCCCAGTATTTTATTTTCAGTTAAAGCTCTCTCCTGGTTCCCATGAGGACAGATGGAAGCCAGATACTTGTTTTTTGGATATATTTTAAAGTTCAGTAACTTAGCATGGACTTCCATAAATAAATCTGTAAGTTGCTGAACAGCTAAGAGCCACCACTGATTTTTAAATATTGGTTTTGGGGTCTGTTTCTCCAGGTTCCTGCCTTAATGATTCTTTGGAAGTGAGAAAGATAAAGAATTGTGTATTTCTACTGTTACATGAGATTATGATACCCATGAAACTTCTGGAAAAAGTGTCAGTGAGAAATACAGGGATTAAAATACAAATAAACAAAAACCACAGAAAAGCCTGGGAAGTTTTTTTGCTTTTATAATATAGAACTTATTTACCTATGTATTTCATAAAACAGATCTGTACAGCTACAGTGTACTTCATAAAGGATTTACTTTCACCTGTCCCTATGAATTTATACATTTAGGACAAAAGGCATCAGGATCACTCAGCTTGGGAAGTGAAAGGAGGATTCTTGCTATACTGGAGTGCTTCAGAAATATTTTTGGGTGTTGTAGATCAGCAATGAGCAGTTAATTCAGTTCTGCTTCCAGCTCTTCAAGGGATGACTTTATGGATTTTTGCAAATGAACATGGGTGTTGCAAAGCAATAGATGAATTTCAGTGATGGCTACAGGTTTGGGTTTTTGTTTTTTTGTTTGTTTGATTCCCCACCCCCCAGGGTTGTCCAAGTGCCACAGGTGAGGCTAAGACTTCTTGGGTATTTTTTATGTCCATGTTGACGGGACTTGGAGCCAA
Source organism: Antrostomus carolinensis (assembly GCF_000700745.2). Classification (NCBI taxonomy): domain Eukaryota; kingdom Metazoa; phylum Chordata; class Aves; order Caprimulgiformes; family Caprimulgidae; genus Antrostomus; species Antrostomus carolinensis. The sequence goes on from NW_010286292.1 coordinate 13,534, forward strand.
AATTCAGATGAGCCTTAGGGCTGAGCTCTGCAGTTGGTAAACTCAAGTGTTAAAAACGGTGATGCTTATTTTATCTGCCTGCCTGAGTATGAAGCTTTTATTGTACCATTTTCCTTCATCAGGTTTTCATTCAGGAAACAAAGTCTAGACTTATAGCTTAAGGACAGCTGAAATTCTCATGACTTGAAGTGGGGTAATAGGGAAAAAATGTTATGGATCATTTGATTTCTGTTTTCCAAGGTAATTTTTCAAGTTATCAATTTCAGAAAGGTTTGTAGTAAGACTAGCTCAGTATGCTTTTTACATACTATTTTTATTGTTCCCAGTTTTGTTTTTGTTAAAAAACAATATAATGATATTACCATTTATTGCTTTGAGAGCCCTCCTCTAATCTGGAAATGCACAGGATGAAGAGCATTTTGCTGTATGGGGAATGTGCATTCTTACCATCTAAATGGACAAAATGGATGTTCTTCCTATTTTGAAGATGGGAAAGTGAAGTGCTTTGATGTAGATCGAGAAACTGGAGTCCTTTGCTCCTCGGGTGTTGAAATATTCATCCAGTGTAGGTTAGCTGTAAATTATTTAATTTCATAAAAATTAAAAAAACAAAACAAAACAAAACAAAAAACAAAAAAACCAGCAGTGTGGAGAATGGCACTGTGGAACCCAAGAGCCACTGTTACAGGGGAATCTGAAGTCCTAAGGTTTAAAAGTTTAAATTGTCTTCATAGAAAGGTGAGATAATAGTGTATCTGCTAAATAAAATGGCAGGAGAGGCTATTACAAGAAAAATAAGAGGAAGAGCAAACAGAAGAATATAAGTGTACAAAGGATTTCAAACTATTAACAATACAGGCTTCACTATAGATGATGATTAAAACTCATGCTCTCAGGTTTGAGTCATGGGTTCCTTGGGGTGGATATTCTGTTTCCATAAACCATATAAGGATGAGCTTTAAGAAAGCTATGATAAGAATGCACTCGGAAGTCTTACTTTCTCCAACTTTGGTTTACTAATCATCATTTCCCTTACATAGGCATTTTGACTTTAGTTTTGTTCTTCAACAATTTGCTTTTTTAGCCTATAGAAGGTTGTTTGTCCTGTGCCAGTTGAACACAGGCAATAAATTGGTTTAAAGCATCACAGAAGACCAGGCAAGAAAAGTAGTAAGGCAAAAAAAGAAGTATTGCCCTCAGAGTTTATTGGTTAAAAGTATCTGGTGACTTGTTTTGTAGTCCCTCTCATGATCACCGAATTTCTATTTAAGAGGCATTCAACTCGTGTTTTCAGAAGTTTTTGTTGAGGGGATGGAAGAGGAAGAGAGCTGTGCCAGTGGGGCTGTAATGAGGGGCCAGCCTGGAGAGCAGGTGGACAGGAGTACTGGTACAGGCTGCTGGCACTGCTCTTGGGAGCCATTTTCATTATGGAAGAGTGAAGGATCATGTGCCCACCTGGTGTGGGGCTGCCTGTCCAGCCAGACCCTTGTCCTGCCTGCTTAGGGGTTTGTTCTGTGGCTCTAGCCTGTTGAACAGGGCTGAGGAGAAATGTCACGCGGAGCTGGGGCTGGCCCAGCCTGATGTGCTCGATGGCAGCTAACCGAGATATTTGGTACGTACCTCAGTGAGGAGATAAGTGGTCCAAGGTTGCCCGCCTTGCGGCATGGAAGTCAGCCAGTGCTTTTGTCAGCCTGACCTTTGGGCCTGGAGGTAACCCAACCTGCAGGACTAGTGCTGCTCTGTGATGTACAGTAACCACGTGCTGCTGAGAAAGTCGCTTTTAATCTGCAAATTTGCAGAATTTGTTTCTGAGCCAGTGTATTTTTGAGGTAAATCCCACGAACTCTGCAGGCTCTTCAAATTCTTGTGAGCTTGGTAAACACCAGCTTCAGGACTTGGAGGTGAGGCATTGCTGGTTTATAGCCTGGTGGTTTTCACCTCTCTTGGCTCTGCTGATGGTGTCTTATTGAAGACTTCCTTCTCTCCTTGGAGCATGGGCTGCTGCCTTCCCAGGCCATGATCAAGACCATGGCTGCTGGTGCCAGCCCAAGGTGCAGGGTGACAGCTGACCTGAAGCCTTGAAGGCTCATATCCTTGCATCTTAACAGGTGCTTTTCTAAAGCTGAAAGGGTTTTTGTGTGTGGCTTTTTATGCTGTACGTTGCAGTGCAAGCAACTGAGTCATATCAAGTTCTCCTGTTTTATCTGGTTTTGAAATAAGGCAGTGTTGGGTAAAATGTTGTCCAAAGAATTCAAAGCTAATGAAGATGCCAGTTTCTTCTTAAAATACAAAGGTGTATTGATATATATGCCCCCCCCATCCCCCCCCCCCCCTTTTTTTTTTTTTCTTAATTGGATGCAAGGTAGAAAGCTTTTGCTCCTAACTTAGTAGCTGAACAGGTTTTGCTAGCTAAGCCATGCCTTTGGAAAGCCTGCCCACAAACTAAATAAATGGAAGGGTACAGCTCTTGCTTCCAGCTGGAATTCAAAATCTTTTGTTGTGCACGGCACTTTGCTGCATGTCAGCTAGCAATTAGATGAACCACAAAACATGCTGAAGCTAAGTGAACCTGACAAACTAAAGACTTGCCTGGAAGTTCAAAGGAGAGTTGCTGGGATGAAAATGGATGGTTGCAGGGTAAAAATGAAGTACAGTGACTTTTGCAGGATTGTACCTACCCATCTGCCAGGAAAAATGAGTGAGTTGAAGTCAAGCCATAGCAGCCTTCCTCACGTTGTGTACCTTGGAGCCTTCCTGGGGATCTTTAGAGCAGGATTTGTAAAGGCCATTCAGTTTCTTGAGGTTGATACTGTGTGTAGCACAGGAACATAAATACAGTAGTAAATATAGTGTACAATACTAGGTGCCAAAAGTAGATCATTATAGATAGTGTACAACGCTAGGTGCCAAAAGTAAACCATTATTTACTGAGTGTCAAGGTGCTTCCTTCAAGTTCAAAGACTTTTTTAAACTTTAATTTCAGTTGCACTCCTGCCCCCACCCCTCCATCATTAATACCAGCATGAGGGGGGAAAAAAAAGGCAAAGAAAATGAAACATTTAATTCAGTGAAGGTTGAGGAAGAAACATAATGTGTGAGGGATTTTTTTGTTGTTTGTTTGTTTGTTTGTTTTTTAGTTTGTTTGCCCCCAGGGAAATGCAAAATATCACCTTTGAGTTGCAGCAATTGCAGCAAATTTACCATTATGCTTTTGAGGTTTTGTCTACATGCTGTATCATGGTGGGCCAAACCAGAGGGCAGTCAGATGAGGAGGATATTTCAAAAGCCCACCTTCATTTGTGTGCAGATACGGAGGCCATCATCAAGTAACTGCCACTCACAAGCTGGGAGCCTGTAAATTCAATCTGGAATAAATTTTCAGGATTCCTACCCTTATAGACCAAGTCCTTGACAGAATAAGAGTTGGTCAAATGAGAGGCTGTTTGGGATGTTAGCTCAGATATTATAATCAGCAGAGCCTTACAAACAGCTGCGTGGGAAATGAGTTGGGGCATTACTATTTGAAGGGTAATGAGTGCTTGTGGGACAAGGTTTGCAAGTCTTGTGCAATCTGAGAATCTCTCACTGAAAATGGAGGGAGAAAGTGTTGGATCCCAGAAGTTCCTACCTCTTTGCAGTGGATCGAGTGGTAACTAAAGGGCCTTAACCAGTGGTCTTTCTTTTTTCTATTAACCAGTGAGAAATTTCTGTGCCTTTGCTTTGTACGAGCTGTTGCATGGCACAGACACTGTCAAATATGGAAAAATCTAATTCTGAACTTCGTCTCTTGATATTTTTTTTAGTTGCTTGTTTTCAGACAAGGAAGTAAAGATTAAAAAAAAAAAATTGTATAAGTGATTTTGCTGACCCTATAGATGTTTTCTGTGAGGTCTGAAACCATGCATATCTTTCAGATATGTTAGGACTAACCAAAGAATAAATGTTTATCATCTGTTGTTATAATGGACTATATTATTTAATTCCTACATTTAAGGTAAATATGAAAATAATTACCTTCCATTATAGTTCTGCTATAGGGATTAAACTACTCTGATGTACAATGATATGAGACTTTTCTAAAACAAAGATTAAATTGCTAAAACAAAAAAGATGCAGTGCAAAAGATCATACAAGTTTTAAAAGTGCTTTTACAGAAGCAGATCATTAGAAAGTTCATAGTTTTGGCTTGATGTTTAGATGTATAGTACTTTAGGAGCCTATTTTCACTCTACTTTAAAACTAAACTAAAACAGCTGAGACATGACATGGTTGATTCTGTCTGGGAAGACAGGAAAAAACAGTGATGACTTATTCAGATGTATTTTACCTGAAATTGTGTACTTCAGTGGGAGATATATTTCAGTGGAAATTAGAGCATCTGATTTGATCTCATCATGTGCTGTATGGCCAGTATGCTTCAGTATGTGACGTGAGGACCAGTTGCAGTGCTCTGCCTAGTGAGTAAAAGACAAGTTAATGATAATGCTTGTGATTTAAAATTATTTTCTACAATACCAATAGCTTTCACCTGTCCTTCTGAATTTGAAGAAGTTGAGTTGAGGGAGTACCTTTGTGGGCAGCAGAGAATCACCTAATGTATTCCACATGTTTTGACTTATGTGTTCTTACTGTAAGCAAGAGCTACCATTTGCAAGCTTAAATTTAATACAGAAAATATGTCTAGGTTGATTGCAGTGATAACTAGTGTTACTAGGAGTCTGACCATTGCCTAACGGTAATCTGCAGGTTGTGAACTCCTCAAGTTAGTTTTGTTTGTCTTCTAAGTTGATTTACATTCCTGGTGTTGAAAAGACTTTTCATTGCTATTGAAGGGTGGAAGCAGAACATGCAATACATGTTCAAACATCCTCACTTTGAAGAGGCGCGACTCTTCTTAAGCAATCTTTAACAGTGTAGATGCTTCCAAGTAGTAGATTGAATTTATTTCCAAAACATTAAATATATTTATTTTAGGAATGCAGGAACAAAACTGACCTAATCTTCATTATGGAAGTCTAAAAAACATCTTGAAAACCACAGGAGTTAATTTTGCTGACTATTGTTATCTACATAATGTGCAATAAAGCTTCTATTTAATAGGTAGAAGTGCCAACTTCCTGCATGAGGGGGAAAGTGTTTACTGTCAGCTGATGGTGCAATATCAAATCAGCCTTTCTGTAGTCATCATATCCCAGGTGTTTTGGGTTATACCACCATTTTAAAGACCTGTAGTGACCATAGAAGTTTACTCTGTGTTTTTTATTTTTCCTTATATCTTCTCCTCACACAGATGATGCTGAAAAGCATGTTGTAGGGGCTTTTGTTTTGTTTTGCATTTTTGGTTGGGGTTTTTTTTTGGGGGGGGCGTGGTGGTGGGAAGTTGATTTTTGGGTTTGGTTTAGGTTTGTTTCAGAAAAAGGTAGAAATAGAGCCATTGAATACTTCAGATTTTGATGGCTGATAGGCAAGCAATATTGTTTGCTCTTAGTGTGATTTCCTGGTTAAGTCCTGCTTTTAGTTATTCTAAGGAAAAGGTTCATAGCTGTGTTTCAGGAAGCTCTTTTGGTAATGGTTTTCTTCCCATTTAGAAATAATCTTCAGAGGGGAGTGTAGTTTTTTCTTTAATGAGTTTCAGCAAGCCATCAGAAAAGTGATATTGTAATTTTGCTATATTTTGTTTTATTAAAGTGATCTTTATGGAGTATTATTCTCCAGGAGACCTTTGATTTGATTCTGGCTTTCATTTCCTTATTTTTAATTGACTTCCGTGGTATCTCAGTGAGTCATGGATACTCCATAAGCACCGCAGCATATTGGAGCAAACTTTTTTTGTCCTTTAGTAATATTATCTACTATGTGTGGCAGCTAATTACAGCTTTTTTTAAGATGCTCTGTTACTTGCAAAATGTTTTCTGTTAGGGGTCTTGATATTTTAGGTGCTATTTTATTTGTCAGAACTGATAGTGTTTAAGCATAGGTTTTAGAATCATGTTTTCTAGTTCCATATCTGGATTTTCAGCAGACTTGGTTTGGCTTTAGTGTTTTATTTCCTAAAACTAGAAGTTTCCTCTTTTTCTTATGCAGATAACCTTTATCCACTATTCACATAGTCAAATGTGATCTTACTTTGATACTTGTGGAGACTCTGAGGATTTCAATAGAAGATACTAAAAAAATTAAAATATGATAACAATTAAATTAGGGATGGCTAGTACCAGTCACTTTTGTTTAATTCCTTGTGAACTAAAGTGTCTGTTTTCTCCCCCCAAATATTTTCTTGTTGTTAAGAACCACATAGGCAAATACTGATTGTTGCACTTATTTTTACAATTTCATGATCTTATAATTCTGCTTTGAACTGTTAAATAATATTTGAGTGTTGGGGTTTCAGTTCCCAAATAAAAGTTTCTTACAAGAAAATAAAATAAGAAGAGAGATGTGCTCTTGGATGCTGTGCTGCAAAACACACTATAGAGTTTCATTGCCCTATAAAATAGACCTGAAAGCTTAATCTTTTAATGCTGCTGTTAGTTCAGTATTGGAAGTAAAATCCAGCTTTTCCTGGTGGTTGAACAACAGAGTTCTGTATATATCATTTTTTACATCCCTGCCACCACCTCACGTTTTCAGGTGGGACATGTTTTGGCCTGGCACTGAATAGCATCTGTTTCATTGGGCATGTTCTGGTCTAAACTCTAATCCTGAAAAATAGTAAAAGAACTGAAAAACTGTAGGGATGACTTCATCTTCCCGGAGTCTACTGGATCAGTGAACCTGTTAGTCTGGTATCTGGGCCCATTGTGGCTGGTATCTATCTGATGATTGGGCAGAGGAGGGGGGCGTGAGAAGCAAACCATGCCTTTGTAACCCTTGCATGGTGAAAACCTGGGTGTTTACACATGAGATGTGGGTTTGATTATCACAAACACTTGTAACTAGTAATTAAATTGGGGTCTTATGGGCATTGTTTCATATATATATCAACATGACTCCTGTCCCAGACAGGCTGACAACATCGAGATGTTTGTGCTGTGTGCAGATGGAACGTATTTTCTCACGTTGATTTTTTTTTTTTAATTACACTTTCCTCCAGCTTTGTGCACAGTGTATCCCCACTTCTACTTAATACATGGTGTGTTATGCAGGAAAAAAACCTGTCAATTTTCTTTACCCTCTTCCATGCACCTTTTCCACTTTTGGCAGGTTCTGCACCAGATCTGAGCCTTTGTCAACTTTGTGGTTCGAGACCTGAGCTAGGAAATATTGAGGATTCACCTGGCACTTCAGTTTACTCACAGCTGAATCGTTATGGCCACTAGGAAAAAAATGCACTTTGTCTTTGCACTTGCTCATGTGCATGTTCTTTCACTCATAGAGCTGCAGCAATTTCTAGTCTTGAAAGGACTTTGGTTCCCACTAAGACAGAGCCCCAGAGAACATGCTTTCCTCCTGACCTCCTGGTGCTTCTGGTGGAGCCCTTCAGTGTTTGAACCTCTCCCCAAATGGCTGTGGAAGGAAGTGTTTCCCTTCCTTCCTGTGAGTAAGGAGATTTGAGAGACTCTACTTCAAGATTATAAAGGTTTTGAACTGCCCTTTTAGCCTGCTGCTTTTGTTTTGTGTTTGCTCCACAATCCTGCTGTTTTGCGCGTGACCTGACACTACCAGCTGTTGCTGGAGATGTCAGATCCTTGCTCTCCCCAGCCCTGACACAACTAATAAATACCAGAGAATTGTTTGATGCTGCAAGTTTCAGGGAGCTCTGAGAAGTGGGAATGTGGGCATCTGCACATAGATTATAGAGATGAGAGCAGAGAGGGCAGAGCAGGATGTCAACTGTCAGGAAGAATATTATGTTTCAAAGAATGAGGAAGCTTTTAAGGAAGGATAGTGTAACTGTTAAAGGAAAAAGGAGAAGAGAAATAGCAAACATGGGGTAGGGGTGGAACAGTGAAATGGTGTGGCACGTCTCAGCACAGAGATGTTAGAGTAGGTTTGTATTGTTGACTGACTTGTGCCAAAATATGATAGAGTTGCCTCTGCTTCTGATTCCCAAAAGTTTAAACCCAAAAATACTAGTAATAAATGTATAGGGATGAAAGGGGGAAAAAAAGGGTATTGTAGATCTTTCAAGAGCACTTTAAGTAATAATTTGCACACTGAAAAATTTGTGCAAGTTTGCTCACTTGCCTTAGATTCTCAAAACAGGACTCGCGTAGCTACAGTGGAGTTGTGCCTTCTTCAACCAGAACTGAACTTGGGTTTTATTTTATTTGATTTTTTTTTTTTTACTTAATGACGTCTACTCTTACAAACTTAGTAAATGATTCTTATTCTTGTTTATTTTTTCATTTATGTTTAATTGAACATTACACTAACAAAGCATTTGGAGTATACTTTGTAAAACATTGGTGTATCTTTAAGCTTTAGCTTTTTTTCCAGGATTCTTGTGCCTGTAAGCTGAGCGGAGTCTGTTAAAATGAAATGTGCAAACGATTTCAATCTCAGTTATGCTTAAATTCATGAGAGATTTATGTGCTTTCATATTTTGGGATGTTCAATATTCCTCTTGATGCCTTACAACTTTTAAGTTTATACTGTCTGCTGAGTATTTTTCTCCACAGTTTTGGCATGCTTTAATTTCTTAACATTTCTAATTCTTACCAAGATAGACTTAAAATATTACTTTAAAAAACCCTAAAGGTTTTAGAAGTTAAGTTTTGTGTGGGTGTGGCTGAATATGAAACCTCCAAAATAAAAATGGTGAAATCTGAAAGGCTATAAGCTATTGTCTGAGATGCAAACAAACTTCCTAGAGAATTTATGTCAGCAGATGAGACTGTTTCAAAGCTGGTGTTTGATGTTGCTTTCTGTTTGGAATAAAGTCTTCACTGGGCAATTAAATGGGTTTTCTGAGTGGCAGTTGTTTTGGGAGGTCTTGGGTTGTTTTTTTTGTTGGTTTTTTGTGGGTTTTTTGTTTTGTTTTACCTAGTCTGTTGTATGCATTTAAACTGTAACTGATGCTGCTGTACAAGGGAGAACACCTTGGCAGAAGGGAATGAATTATGAAAATAATGTGAGCTTCAGCAGAGGGGACTTCTAACACTCAATGTCTTTTGGAGGGAAAACAACCAAACCCAGTGTATTTAGTCTATTGACCACGTAGTATCCTTTCTAACTACTAGCTTCTATGTGAAAAATGGAATGTAGAATACATTCTTAGAATGTGTTACAGAGTTTAGGAAGCCAAAGTTTTAATGAGCACAGTGACTTCAGAGGTAAATAATGCTTCTCGATTACTAACATATTATTTTTCCTTTATATACAAAGCCACTCCACATGAGCAGACTATAAGTTTCAGTGATGCATGGAGTCACTAAAATACACGTCCTGTGCTAAGTATAATATATAACAGTTTCTGCAAGTACAAAAATGTGTAATATTTTCCATTCGAGGCCTCTCAAGTACCGAAATTTATAAGTGTGCCTGCTGTCGATAGTGATCTTGGAATCCCTTGGTCAAAATAGTTGCCAGTTATCTCCTTTCCAAATTTTGGAAGGAAGGTGATGGCTTGACAAGTCAGTCATTTTCCACAAAGTCTTGTTAACCCCTGAGAGACCACCCCACTAATGTGATAGTTAAGTGAATGCTGGGACTAATGTTTTTGTGTTGCACCTCTGGGAGCTGCCTACAAAGGAATAATACTGAATAACTAAATTATAAAGAGAGTATGGTTGTGAGATTTTTGTCTGTTACACTTGGCTGAAGAGACCTTTCCTGGAGCAGAAAGCTCCAGGTGCATTTGAGTGAGTTGGAGCAAGGGCAGACTGAAGCTCTCCTCGTGGCAGGGCTACTAGGCTAAGGTGGCACACAGTGCTGTGAATGGATGTCTTGGGCTTATGTGGAAGTTGGGACAAAATCAAGTTTCAACACAACTCGGGAAAACAATACTGTCACTTAAAAAACAAAACAAAAAAACCCAAGAAACAAACAAAACCAGTGTCTTGGTTTTGCTAGGGTAGAGTTAATTTTCTTCTTAGTAGTTAGAATAGTTGTGTTTTGGTTTCAGTATAAGACTTTTTATGAGAAGAACATTGATGAAAGTACCAATGTTATTAGTTGCTGCTGGAGCTCAAAGCCACCGTATTTGGCTGTTCACAGCTGCATTAGAACCGGGAGGGAGAAGTATAGTGAATAGCAAAACCCAAACCTGGCATTTGGATGTGCCAATGAGATATTCCATATCATATCACGTCATGTTTAATATGTTATCAGGGGCTGACCAGAAAGGGGGGTGATTCTCTCTGGCTTTTGGTCGGGCTCTTGCTCTTCTGGGTTTGTGGTTTCGGTTTGGGATTGTTGCTCCTCCAGGATCGTTATCTGGCAACAGGCTGGGCTTAGTCGGTGGATGGTGAGTAGTTGCACTGTGTATCACTCATTTGTGTATTTTATTACTGTTATCATTATAATTACTATTTTAATATTAAGGGGGATTTTAAGTTTTCTTTTATTTCTATTATTAAACTGTTTTTATCTCAACCTACAAGCCTCCTTATCCTTGCCCCCAGTCCTCTCCCCTATCCCTTGGGGGTGGGGGGGAATGTAGTGAATGGCTGTGTTGACTGCTGGCCAAGGGCTAGCCCAATGAAACTATCACAACCAGACAAAAATCAATATTAAATGTCAATTATCTTATAGAAGGTATTTTGACATGGAATGGGACTGGGGAGAAGAGGATTAGATGTCTCATGTAAGTGAAAGCCACCTTTGTGAAAAGCTGTTAGGCTTGGAATTTTTTTTTAGGATCAAGATAAATTTTAGAACTACTATTTTAAACTAATCAATAAAATCTATGGGCCACTTTTTTTTTATTTTTATTTTTTTTAACAAAACCAAGTGATCTTTACTTACGTTAGCTGTTAAAGTTAAGTGTTTTGGTGACACACAATGTAGTTGTTGCGAATAGTAAAGAATAAATACCACTTACAGATTCTGTTATGCAGAATTAATAGAGGTGAGTGGAGGTAACGTGCCAGTGCTAAAATTAATAATATATCAATTCAGTGTTACTGTTGATAATTTCAAAGGGAGGGGAGAAATCAGTACTACGTTTCATGTAATCCTAAAGTGGTATCATCTGGTAAGACTTATCTTGGTAGGGAGGATGGATTCCTAACTTCTATGTGTTTATTTTTATATTAAAGATAACAAATGCATTCAGGAATAAAATACAGTTATAAAGTTTTTAATTTCTCTTGATGTGTAGAAAAAAAGTTCTTTGTTTAATGAGAAGGACTTCATATGCTGTTAAAGATGATGGAGCCTCAGGCATTTAGCAGGCTTCCTGGAAAACCATAATACCTCGCAGGGCTGGACCTGAACTGTTTCTGCCATAAGCCAGTATTTAGCAGACACAGCACATCTTTGATCAAGATCCGAATAAAGGACACTCTGAAACTTCTTCCTTTTCAAGAGATGGGGGAGGTTGTAGCTGGCCATGTGGTTTTGTCTGAGGATGTAGTTTGATGGCAAATTTTTACTTCAAAGCTACACCTTTAATTTTGATCATGGATATTTTTCTTGGCTGAGGTGTTTCACCCCCTCCCCCCACACCAAATTAGCTTTAGAGAATATCTCCTTGTTAAGATGAGGTATGAATAGCTGCACACTGTTGATGAGGCCAAATGAAGTATGGGGGTGAGCTGGAATAATTGCAAACATTAGATACTTACTCCTCACTACCCTATTCATTGTATGATTGGCCCAAATTATTTTATTCTTAAAAAATGCTGAGAATTCCTCTGAACATTCTCATGACCCACCATGTTCCTGCTGTTTGGTGTTTTGTTCTTTTTTTTAAACATCCCAGAACACTCTTCTCATAATGTTATTAAGTTACTTCTTTACATTTTCAGCATTTTTCCTTTTTTATCTATCAGTTTATAATTATAATGTGAGTGGATTTTTTCTGGGGTTTTTTTTGTTAGTTTGTTGTTGGCTTTTTTGTTTTAATTGCTCTTCCTAAAGAGGATCTTTCAGACTTTGCTACTACCAATTTAGGTAACAATGTGGAAATGAAGATACAGTATATGCCATTAATGGTCTAATACTATTCTCTGCTTCAGGTCACTGTAGATTGCTAATGGTCAGGCAGAGAGGCAAAAGGAAAAACTGCTAGAAATGGGCAGAAACTGGTGGAAGTGGTCAGGACCCAAAAGATGATCGTATTTCTGTGATGGTATATGTGGAAGTGTTTCAGTGTGGGATTAGGGAGCTCTTGTAGTTGCGGTTGTTTCAAACTCTCTGCACCTCTGGGGCTGGTCAAGCCTGTAGGAAAGACTTGGGTAGACAAGGATCAGCCCTGATGAGAAGTCTCCAAGAATCAGGCTTTGTGCATGTGGCTGCTGCAACTGGATACTTCTGGAGTGAAGATGACTGTGGGATATCATATATGGAGACTAGAAGGTGGCCAACACTACTTTGTGGGTTTCCAAACCATGACACCTGACCCAAGCTTTGTTTAACTACATAGAATATTTTTCAGGACCATGAAGAAATGATTTCATTTTGCATGAGATTGCAGAAGTCATAAACCTTCCACAGGTCAGTGCAGTATTTTTCTCCTTGTTCATGGATGTTTCCTCTTGCAGATAGCAGTTGGTCCGAGAAAAATAATTTTTGTCCCTGATCTGCTTAACATAAATGTGCTATTAAGAAAAGATGTCTGGACAGTTGAGCTTTTCATCTTTGTCCAAAGAGATCGCCTAAGAAGTGCAATTTACAGCACAGAAACCGATGTTTCACATCATGTGTTTCCTAGCTCCAAGTCAAACACATGTTTAAAACTGTTGTAGGAAGCAGCTGAGACCAAGGACTTTTTTTCCCTGAAAAGTGCCATCTGTAGCAGACTATGGAGTTGCATTCCTCACCATGGCTTACCAGGACAATATGTTTCTCTAAAGCAACATCCATGTAACAATAATATACAGAATTGAATTAGTGTGCATCTGTTTGTAAAGAATATTTTCTGCAGTCAGTGGTCCAGTGCTTTCAGAGTTCTTATACTTCAGGTAAATAATTTAAATTTTCCTCCAACACTACTCTCAAATAGCAAGTTTTCTTGATAATGCCTTTGAAAGAGCGTGTGGGTTCTCCTGTATAACTGGTCATGATTTGCCATTCACAAGATTCAGGTAAAACTCAGGTAAAACTTTTCTACCTGTTTCTGGTTTGACCTGTACAACCCATCCTCCTCAGGTAAAACTTTTCTGTTTCTGGTTTGACCTGTACAACCCATCCTTCTTGAAATTTCAGGGGCTTGTTAACTAGCATATAATTTGTGGTGCCATTGACCTTGCACATTTATTTTAAGCTGAGTGAAAGATTTAAGGAAACAATGTGAAGTTGGCCACAGTTTATCTTCACTTCTTAAAATAACACAGATACCTCAGAGTGGCGTGATCTTTAGTGACATTTTAATTCTGTTGGCACGCTTTGACGTAGCCAGCTGGTGCATCACAGGCAGACTTCAGTTTTGAAGCCTTGCAGATACCATCTAAATGCCAAACTTTTGAGTAGCAAAATAATACATTTATATATAGATTAAACATGCAGTAATCAGAAGTGTCTCACAACGCATGTCAGTGATTGTGAACAGCTGCATCAGAACAATGCAGCTGTTAAAACTCCTCTATGCCCCAGTGTACATGTATTTGGTCCAAATGTAACTCATGGGTGTATCTGTATGCTTTTTTTGAGGATATGGAGAATCATTTGGGATGCATTCATTTGAGGAAATCAGTCCTTGATTATAGTCTATCAAGGCAGCAGAAAGTATAAGCAGACTCATAGACACTGGAAAAAAAATAATCCAACCCCATTCTTGCACAGCAAATGAACAGCATCTTGCCTTGAGGATCTTTGCTTTGGTGTCTGAGAACAAACATTTCTGTAACAAAGTTGTATAGTGTTTGTGTGTATGATGTCTAATACGCTGCAGTGCTACCTCCTCACACGCTTTAGCTGTGTCTGCAAAATACAAAGTGCTAAAATCTAGCCAAATCTTGAGACAGTTTACAAGGGAGTAGATGAGAACATTGAAGGGCAAGGCAGTTGGATGTGCCAATGTAAATTGTCCGTGTGTTAGGACAACTCTCTAGCCCTTTCCGTGGAGTTAGTAATTAATCTAGCCTCTGCAGGGCATTTGTTAAAAAAGGTAATGATAAGCTTAAATATGGAAGATTTTTTTTTTTTCTCTGAAGAATTGGTCCTCTGTTAGTGGGTAATAAATTATGTCTCAAACTTTGCTGACTTTGATGGCTACAGTCATTGAGTTAGAGCAAGCTTGGCCTAGAGCAAACAGTCAGAAAGTTACCATGTTTGATTAACTGGAAAAATTGGATATTTTAAATTGTATGTACCAGCACCTTAATCCAGGAACTGGACAAGTTTTTATGTGATAAAAGGGTATGAAATGCTTGAAGATGATCTCCCGAAGTGATTGAACCTGGGATTGAGAGGAATCAGCTCTTAACTGCCAAAATCTTTTTAGTGTCTCAGGTAGCATATTTTTGTTAAGAAATACATAGCATTAATGCTTCCATAAAGCACATCAAATTTGTTACATGACTGAGATGACAGAGGTAGTTTAATTGATCACTCTGTGTGTTTGTTTTCCTACCAATTGCTTCATTTTACACTTATTTATATAGTCAGCAGTATTGGTTTTGTGCTTGTTACTTTAATTTAAAAGAATTAAATGTAGGATGATTAACTAAAGATAAAGATAAGAAAATTGAAGGTGGCTTGATCATTATGCCATAACAAACCAATAGCAAAATGGAGGCAACCTTGGGGATGCTCTAACCTCTTCTAGCATGCCAGTGTGTAACTATAAAAATAATCGGTAACAACAGCTAATGTTATTCTGTGCCTATTGCTAAGGCATGTTTTGTACCAGTGAGTGGTTGAGAATTGGAACAGACTTGAATAAATTTTTTCACCATGATGGAAACCAGTCTTGTCATCATCATTGTCATCATGCTGTCTGTCTTGTTTTTCCCTTGGGGTTTTTATTAGAGGAAGCTTCAGCAGCCTCTGATTCAACTGCAGAAAGTTATGTCATATAAAGGACACCCAAGAACAAAGCTGTCGAGGTCTCAAACTATGAAACATAGGGAAGCCTGTGCTTCTGCATGAGGGGCTTCACTTTGGAAGTCTGATGTGCTTTGTGTGCTCTGTAATTTCCTAAGGAATACAGTAGCACAGATCTGATTTTTGACTGTGTCACCAATTTACAAACACCCTGATTAAAAACATCTCGAAGCTGTCATGACTGCACTATTTGTGGTGCTCTGGGACACTGATCAGTTGTTTGTTTTTTTTTCTTCACTATATTAGTTACATAAGGAAAAGTGTTAGTAGGAAAATACCAGAAAGTCAAGAAAATGATGACTCTCTGCAAATGTTAGGCAAAACTTTCTTGCTGATGCTTTTGAGTCTCCAGTGCTAGTTTTAAGTCAAATGTCCGCTGAATTTAATAGTTTAATGAGACCGCTAGAAAGATAGCAAGCTTGAATAATAGTAATTTGACCGAGGTCCAAAAGTTTTCTGATCAAAAAGTTTCTAAAGCACTGTTGGTTGACTTCCCAGAACCTGAAGTAGCCCTGGGATTTGGCAGTTGCTCGGCAGTCATGCGTGAGCAATGGTGCTTCCTGTGCTCCTGGCCAAGTCTAGATAAATGGAAGAGCTTGCATTTTGGAAAGTTGAAACATTTCTTATAATATGACTCTTCTTACCTGTGAATTTATTTGAGAATGAAACTGTTGTCCCATTTTCAGAAAGTGTGAGAATTTGTATTTGATATATCTGGATTGTATGACAAGCTTTATGGCATTTATTTCAAATCTTTGTTTGAAAATTGACTTAATCTTGTGCCTATTATCCCAATGTTAAGAATGAGAAAAGAAAAAATTTCACTGTGTTCTCTTTACTATGGGTTCCCTATGGCTCCAAACTTGGGCAGTTTACCTGACTCAATGACATTCAAGTCCATCCAACCTCAGTCCACTGTGTAATCTGTGTCATTTTTTTCCCTTGTGAACATTCATTATCTTGTTGTTTGGGTGCAACAAGTGATGTTACTTGTCTCTATTTACACTTCTGTTTTTCAAATATATAATATGTCCCACACCTGTTGCTTTCCTTTGAAAAACACATCTCTGACATGTGTGGTTTATGATGCTAACTTGCAGGCATTCTTTAATTATAAAAGGGTATGTGATGATCTGTCAAGGGACAGTTGTCTCTAAATTGATTAAACAAAGTTTACATGGTTTAAAAATGGGCTGTGCCCTTAATATGCTGAAAACTGTTCAAGTTAGCTTGACCTGGCTAAATAGTGTTTATTTAGTACCTATGCAGGTAACTGTTTAGTTTCTCAATTTCAGATAGTAGCTTTTGCACCTCTGAATGTGGGATGTAAAGAATAGAGGAAAAAAAAAAACTAGGGTAAATATTTGAACTGATCAGAGGTGTTAGATAAACTGTTCCTAAACATCAGCCCACAGGAAAAAATGAGACACTGTTTATATAAAACTTGTCCTCTGCCATGCAAAATCATCTCTCAGCTATTGAGAATCAAAATTGCAGTGTCCTGACTCATCAATAAGGCTCTTACTATTAAAGAGTGGAATAAGAATAAATTAGTGATTGGCTGTTTGGAAAATAAAGGTCTTACTTGAAAGATAGTGGCAGTATCATGAAAGCATAACAGCATAAGATAGATGGGATTTTTGGTAGTACCAGGAAAAGCAGGCAGGTTTTCACATTCGCAGGATTTTCTAGAAGTTTGAAACAAAAATAAAATCAAGTTGAGAGCCACCACTGCAAGTTTAACTAGATACGTGTCTGTTACATCACCTAATAGAAAGGTTAAGTAAGCCAAGTGTTTATTAATAACTGAATTCCACAGCTGCACTGTTTTGGGGGCTTTTTTTCCCCACCCAGTTTTTTAAAAATTACTACCTTTGAAAAATGCCAGGGTATTGCCAGTAGAAAGTCACGTCTGTGGCACAGAACCACAAAACCCCATGAGGTAATAAAAACACATATTGTGGCTGTCAAATGTTGCTCAATTACTTTTGTCTTGCCTCATAGCTGAAGTAATGTTTGTAGCATTGTGAAAAATCTCAACAGGTTTTGTGACCTTCAGATGTTTTGCATCAGTGCTTAGTTGCCCACAAAAGCAGTTAATTGTTTCATATGGTTTCAGCATGCTGTGACTGTTATCCCCCAAGTATTTTTAGCTGAGAAGGGTAAAAACTACTTTTCTAAAGCTAGACTGTGGGAAGGGAAAACTCTTCAGCTAGCTGGATCAGTTGGAGTCAGCTGGAATTATTGATTATTCTCTTCTTTTGCAGTTGTTACAAATGACAGAAGAATTACAGCACTCTGTTTTATGCACCTTAATCAGTGTTAGTTTCCAGTATAGTTGGTTCCTTGTCCACTTTATTGACTACAGGAATTAACTATTTGAGATCACTGCTGCTTTTTGATCTTTCTTGCTTAGCTCTTGCAGTAAACAAAATAATTTCCAGGTACAGGTTGTACTCTGGCAGTTGCCCTTTGGCTTCCCTTTCCCTTAAAGGTTTGGTGAGGCCTGTTGGCCAGGCTAACCTGAGGTCTTCTAGGTGCAGTAGTTGGAGATTTCTTCATGAGACTTTTTTCAAATTTAACTTGTAGTAGACAGCCATGTCAAGACATAAATAGCCTTTCTGAGCATGATAGACCTGCAATACATGCTGCTAAGCCAGTTACCTTAAACATATAAACAATACACAGAAATGATAAAAGGACAACAAAAGTGAGGACCTGTAGTGGAAAAGTTAACTTCTTCTGGAAAGTGTATGTTCATTAAATTGATCCTATAATAATTCTGTGATGTGCTTCAGCTCTGCTGTCCACAGCCACTACCACCTGTGATGGTGACCCCTTTGGGGACAGCCTGGATGAGCTTCTCTAAACACACCTGCTGCAATGAAGGCTGATGTCATACATGCTGGCTGCAGTGTCCCTGCAGTGGAAAGGTCCATGGTTGTCCTTGCGGCAGCTTGCCAGCCAGGCCCTGGCCTTATGCACCTCGAGGGCTGGATGTTAATCCCTCGCAGCCGGGGTGGCATAGGAGGGAAAAAGAGGTGTATGAGAGGCTGGATGAAAGAGAAAACTTGCTTGTTTGGTGGTAGATCACACTCAGGAATCAAGACAAATGCTTAATGGTGTTCCTGAAATAGTGTTTCTTTAATTGGAAAGAATTAAAACCATAGCATATCCTATTAAAATCAACAGAGTTCATCCTTTTTGATATATTTAGCATCATATTTCTTTTTTTTGTGGTTTCTGCCATGTCCCTGGCTTTTCTGGACCAGCCTCAGCGATTTTCCTGAGAGCTGTGCAGTTGCAGCAGACTCTCTGTATGTCCATGTGGTTGAGACCGTGTACAGCTCCAAACACCACAGATGAAAATGCAGAAGTTGTAGTATTAGGTTTCTCATACTGTTCCCATTTCGTTGTAAGCTGATAAGAAGCAGGAAGTGTCAGGAAGCAGCTGGGATTTGGTCAAAGATGCCTGGGCACTGCTTCTGGAGTCTGGGTAGGTGACACTGCTTCCCATGCTGGTGACCTAGTGAAGAACATGGCTCTTCTTTGTTATTGCTGCTTGACACCTTGGAAACAGGTCTGTCTTTTTTTTCCCTTGTTTGGTTAACTATGCTTCCACTAAACTTTTTTTTTTCTTTTTTTTTTCTTTTTTTTTTCTTTTTTTTTTTTTTTTTTTTTTTTTTTTTTTTTTTTTTTTCTTTTTTTTTTTCTTTTTTTTTTTCTTTTTTTTTTTTCTTTTTTTTTCAGTTGAAGCCAGGGATGGATGAGCTGCTTCGTAGGAGAGAGATGTGCTTAGCTCCCATGAGAAAGAAAATATAATAATCTAATGGCTCACTAAATTGCCAGATTCTTCATTTGAGAGAAAAAAATTGATATAAATGCTCATTCCCAAGCATGTTCTTAAGGTTGGGCGTGGGGGGGGGCAGGCAATAAAAATTCCAAACACAGGTATATTGGGAATTGGGTAGCTGTTTGTCATGAATTTCCAGTTAAAATAGATGTGACTGCACTTTCTGGCTTATTTGGGCTGTGTTTTAGACAAAGGAAGTAATTTAAATGTTAGTCACCATATTGCAGAAAGCACTGGAAAAAATAATTTAGTGTTTGGTGTTGAATCTCCTAAATTATAACCTAGATTTGATGACAAACTGAAGTCAGCATGAGGTTGAGCAGTTTTTTTGAGGGCTTTGGAAGACTGACTAGGTCTGCAAGTCATTTAGACCTATGCTTTTCATTAAGCTGGCTATTTTTAAAAGGTAGCTTGCTGTGTTAGAATTAGTATCTAATAAGCAGTTATAAAGAAAATCAGACATATAAATTCCACTTTATTAAAAGCCTGGATATAGTTGTTTTGTCTTGTTGTTTGCACTTAGCTGTCATGTGGATACTGTTACTTGGCAAGGAAGCTTTTGGAAAGCTTAAAGAAAATTTAAAAGTTCAGTTTATAACAAGGCATAAGTGATAGAAATGGCCACCATCACTGAAGGTAATGTGTAAGGTGATCTTATATACCAGATATGAGTTTTCCTGTCGCATGTGAGTAGCCAAGCAGAGGCAAGATGGGATTCCTGCCTAAAGAACTCAGTCATTTAGACACGATGAGCTACCACTTGTGTGTAGGCTGCTCTATAACTTTTCTAGGACAACCAGCAGTGGTGTGCTGTACAGGACCGCAAGGCACTCACCCGTACGTGGTGCTGGGGATGCAGGTATGGACAGGCATGCCCTCTAGTCTAGTGATGATCTTACACATGGGCTCTCTCAAGTTTCTAAACCTTCTGCCTTCATGGGAGCAAGA
The DNA here is from genome assembly GCF_000700745.2 of Antrostomus carolinensis. NCBI lineage: Eukaryota > Metazoa > Chordata > Aves > Caprimulgiformes > Caprimulgidae > Antrostomus > Antrostomus carolinensis. Next base: position 33,485 of record NW_010286292.1, read on the forward strand.
AGCATGTTTTTAGAAGTCTCTGGCAGTCAGAAGGTAAGTAAGATAGTTCCACGGTATTTTTCCCTTAGCTTTTTGTTTGCTCTTTTATTTTACTTTAGTAGAATAAAATATTATCTGCCTGCACTTAAACTCTCTTTACAAATGCATTAGTCAGGGTTGCCACAGACCACAGGAATGAGACTATGAGCAGTGGTTGCCTTTGGGAGGTCTTGAAAACAACTAATCCTTTGTGGGTACGAATACCAAAGCAGAGGGCAGCCTGTTGCTCTCCTAAAATGTCAGCACTGTTTATTTTAATGCATAATAATGAAATCCCAAACCTTATTTAAATTTAAGAGGAGGGACCTGCATTTGATTTGGCCAACTATCAAATAGCCAGTAAAGCAACATAATTTTTCTTGCTTTTACGTGACCTTATGCTTCATCATAATCTAATGTGCCCAATGTGAGGTTGTAAAGATATTATGTAGTGTTTACCAAATGTAAAAAGCTGATATGCATTTTATATTAATTCTCCCCCTTTAAACTTACTAAAAATGTGGAATTTGTTGAGTGTGACTTGTGAACTAATATTCCCAGGCTAAATATAATGAAGCAAGGTGTTAATACTCGATATACACTTCTGTCCAGGAATAAACACTGATATTCCCAGCATACTCCACTAAATATACCTCATGAAAGGGCATGAAACCCAAAAGATATAAGTTATTTTAAAATAGCCCATTTGACTGAAGAGATCTTTTCTGTCACTTCATATACAAATGAAACATCCATAGAAACTCTCTTCAATATTTTGTTAATGCCGAGACAAGTCTCTCTCATATAGTTTGTATTGTAATGTCTGAATTATCGTAAGTTTACAGCATGTATTTTTAGCACAAGAGGAGAAGTAATCTATTTTTAATGTAAGAATTAGTTTGCAGAATGAGATGTTTGTACTAAGACTCCTGGAGATGTACCATATCTGAAGTGCCATTTATGCATCTTATCTTCTCTCTGGTTTGAAGTTGCCATTTGCTCTCTTAAGCAGGCGGTCAGTACTGAAGTCTGCATTGTTTGTCATTGACATATTTGTCATAATTTGATACGTTCAACTAAATGAAAACAAAAATAATAAACTAGAAAAAAGAGAATGACTTGAAAAATGTTGTTGACAGCCATCTGTGGGTATGTCGGCAAGCATGATGACTAGAGTATAGATTTGAAAACATTACCATGTTTCTTAAGGAGAAAAAAAAAAAGTAACCTCCTTTTTGCAATGACTGCAACAGACTGCAGTTCTCATTGAGTGGTACTTAATGGTAATTTTACTATATCTGCTTTGCTATGCACTGGGATGTGTGCAGGTTTGCAGTCTCAAAGCCACATGTGCTTGTGATGGCAAGTATGCCAAAGTGCTGATTTAACAACTGGTATTGCCCGGGGCAGTGTGTACGTTGCTACAAAACTGTGGGAAATGTAGTTGTGTGTTGTATTAGTGTATATAAGGCAACCATTTCTGATGGTGTATAAGTTCCAACAAGAAGCAAGCTTAAGAATGTTTTTGCTTTTTTATTGTTGTGAGCCAGAGCAAGGTTGGTAAGAAGTTAATTATATCTGTGATAAAGAAAGGGCTTAGGTCTAAGGAAAAAAGAAATATATTTGGATTGTTCTTTCTTCTGTGCTTTAAATTGCATCTGCATTTGTTTTTGTTCAGATAACCTCTAGTGAAAGTCAGGGCTTGTTATATATGTTAAATGTTTGTCATCTTTTTTCTTGAGTTGGCTAATTTATGAAAAGCAAATATATTTAGCTTTCTGCCCTGTCAACTGACAGCTCTTTAGAAATAAAAATGAAGCAAATGAACAGGACTGGAGACTACAATGGCAAAACTTCTAAAAGTTTTTGGAAGGAAGATCTGACCGGTGGCTTTTCAGGGACATGGTACCTGCTGCCAAAACCTGTATCCTGATTGATCAGCTAGGAAAAATAAGTTAGTTTTGAAAATGAGAGGAGTGGGAAAAATTCCTTGCTTTCTTCCTTCTTCTTTGAAAGGTTTAGTTTGGAACCAAAAAAATACAATTTTGCAGAAAATCTTCCAGCCTTGACTTTGTTTCAGCAGTGAAAGCTTTGCAGCTGCCTCCTGTATCTCACACTAGAGTTTATGAGCAATCCTTTAAGTTACAGACACAACAACCCCAAACACAATACCTGTGTTAATACTGGTATTGTGTGCTACCCTTGTTTATAGAGAGGCTCATAAGCACAGTTATGTTGTGATTTTTTCCATTGAGTTCAGCATCTGCTTTTTAAGTTAAGAATATATAGTGCCTTTACTAAGGGCAGAAGGACTGAGGGTCGTGGGACTTTAAATGGAGTTCAGAGAGATGTATCTGGAACGTCTTTTGGATTTTAGGTATAATGAAGCTTTAGAGATTTATTGTCTGAGGGTATGGGCCTCTGTTGTGTGATTATACACACAGGACAACTGAGACTTGTCCAAAAAATTCTTGCTTTTCATTGAATTTACCTCCATAGTACTAATTATTGGGATTACAGTGTTTTCATTGATGGTCAGTCTTTGGAGATGATGTATCAAATTGTACTCATTGCAGAAGCATGAAATACTGTAGCTTTATCTTTAATAATGGATTTTTCTGTTTATTGATAATTATAGAAGGGGTCTGTTGAATTGCTTGTGTCTTTTTTTTTTATGGGTGAAATACTCGGAATGGGAATGAATAAAAGGAGAATTTGAAGAATGAATAGTTTTTTCTGGGCATGTTGCTTACAGCAAAGAGCAGACTAATTAATTTTCCTAATAAGGCTGCACTGGAATTCGGAATGTTTTGAATTTCATTAAATGTCACAAAAGTGTTCATCAGAGAGGAATGGCTTATGGTATGTTTGGAAAACAAACTTGATCATGTTAGGTTGAGATGAACTGTGTAGACAGGCTAAATATAGCTTTTTTAATGAAAGAACAAATGCCTTGGTTGGAAAAGCTTGTGCAAAAACTTTGTACACTTCCATTTTCATTATTAGGCTGTCAGTAAGTGATGGCTGCTGCTTCTATATTCACTGTCTATAATAATTCATAAGAAGCTCAAAACTGTAACTGTTTGCCAAGATCCTTTGTGTGTGTTGTTTATAATAAACATTTATACAGGGCTTTTATGTTTTTGCTTTGTTTGTATGTTGTTGAAAATATTGCATAAACTAATATACTGAACTGCTAATTTTAAAGCATTCAGAAAATATCTTGCTTCAAGCCATCCTACTTTTCTAGTAACAGGACAAGTGTGTCATCTCATTTTGAAAGTCTTTATCATCAATTATTCATGCATTCAACATGACCAAACCAGCATGCATGTGTTTAATTGCTAGGTGGCAAGTGAAGTGCTAACAGCTGAGAAAATGTACAAGATTCTGCAGTTTAATTATTTTTTTGCTATGCAATTTTCTAGTATCTGCCAAAATCCTGAGAGAAATAGCCCTGAAGAATGTATTTTCTTAAATGTATGTGTTGGACATGTTTTGATTTTCAGCTTGAAGCGTGCATTTCCTTTTGTACTGTCTTGTCTAACCACCATGCATTTTTCACATTCAGATCTTGGTGGCTCAGATTGCTGGGTGAGCATTTTCTTTATACAATATGGGATAAATCACAGATTTTAGTCTGATTATGGTCTGAAGTCAACAAGGCCAAGTTAAACTGTTCGAAGTATGTCTGGAATACACAAATTTATGTCCTTGTTTCAAGTATGTTTGGGGGAAATAAAGTAATGTTATGCTCTCTGACTCCAGTGTTAAAAGAACATTGCAAACATTCTGGTTATAAAGCCTTTTTTCCATTCTCTTTCCTTTCTCTTTCTTTGTTTTATATTATAATTTTGAAGATTATGTCCTCAGATCATCTGGAAATAGTGGTTTCAAGTCACTTTTGCTCAGTGCTGTATTGATGAATTCAGAGCATTCTCATCCATTGCAAACTGAAATTTGTTCATTTTGTAAAAACACCAAAATTCAAGTATGTTCCTTTTATGAGACTGAAACTTCGAGATCCAGCATTAGCAAAGAGAAGTTGTTTTGTTTTTTCTCAAGCATGAAATATGGTATTTGACTTGAATAATGAGTGTCTTTCTACTTGTTACTGTTAGAGCAGCTTAATAAATACACAAAATATTCCAAGTTACTTTATTAAAAATGTATACCTAGGATATGGAGCGAGATGTATGTTTCCTTCTAACTCTGGTCATAAAAAAGAAAGAAGTTTCCATATGTGTTGGCATTTTTTTCTTCTTGTTGTTGCTTTTGTTGCTGCAAATTGACAATTCTGCAATTAGGAATGATTAATGATGCACCCCAGCGCTTTGGAGGGCTGGAGGTCAGCCTTCTCATAGGCTACACGCTCTGTGGGAAAGGGGAGAACGGGCCTGTTCCTTGAAGCGGACAAAACCCTCTCTCTGAGAATTACTGTTGATGTGGACATAATGTCTGTCAGCAGCAATGCACAAATGGTGAAGGTGAAGTGCAGAAGATGATCTTCTCATGCTGTGGCTTTTTTTTTTTTTTGCCTGCCAATGTAGCATGTGGATTGTATGTGTCTCCCTTTTTTTTTTGCAAGTTAGCTACTGAACCTGCAGCAGGATTCCTGTTGCTGGAATCTGATGAGCCCTGAGACCCAAATGATTTTGAGGGAAGGAGTTAACATTTTGAATGCAATTAGTAAAAAAAACAAACAAACAAACAAAAACAAAAAAACAAACAAAAAAAACCCAAACCAGAGTTGTTAAATGGGACAAGTGTGCCTAATTCAAATCAATCTCTCCATGCTTTCCTGGTATAAAATAGAAAAGCTGGCTTATACAATGGATGTGTTTAAACTGAATTTTAGCCTCTGTTAGCCGATCTCAAATTAACAAACCTTTTTCCTTCCCTGGCAAATAATCTTTTGGAACATGAGAAATCTGTCTTCAGTTCTTTAAAACCCTGTTTAGAAGACATGTCAGAAATCAGGGCTGTCTGCAGGCAGGATATGATTGCTGGGTCCTGTGGATCATTAAGGGTGCCAGCTTTTCTGAGCAGCTACCAAATATGGCCAGAAATGTTTTGAAATGTGGCAGGAAGCCACTTTTCTACCAAAACAGCAAAAAAAAGACTCAAGTGTATCAGCAGCAATGTTTGCAGACAAAATGTCAGTGTGTCAGAGGGTTTTTTATGTATTTTGTATGTGTGTGTATTTTTGCACATATGTATGTGCAAAGATGCCTTTGCCTGTAATATATTGCCAGTTCACTTTAGGTGTAACAAAATCTGTCAATTCTTTATCATCTTCATCCTTTCCATTGCGGTACTTCCTTTCCTTCCTACCATCCTACAGTAGTTTCAATGCAGACATTGTTTGGAATATATTTTTTTGCCATCTACTATAGAGTTCAAGTGACATTAACCTTATCTTTGAAGACCAAAGACTGTACAAAAATTTTCTGTATTATTTAACTTGCTAAGTCCTTCGAAGGATTGTTGTTGTTCTTATTCTAAAAGGAAGCTTTCTATTTTAAGCGTGAATAAAGGTTATGCGCTGTTTAAAATGCAGTTTATCTGACCAGAGCTTTTGAGTTATGTGACATAGTTTCTTCCGAAAGGATGGAAAACAGTAAGCAAATTGGAGATGAAATCTCCTAACTGGCGATCTGATGTTATGAATTTATAAATCAAATAGTACTTGATGATAGGTGATAGAGTTCCTAAGGTATCTGAATAAATTAATCCAGTTTGGTTTTGCCTTTTCCTTGTATTAATAACAATGTTGTAGGTTTAACTTGAACACTTCTTGTTTCCTTTAGAGGAAACAAAATGAAATATTTTATATATCTGTGGGTAGATATGGTGAGTTGGAAGAGGGAAATGGTTAAGCATTAAATAACTTGTTTTTAATGATTATGTGTATGTTTTCCTCTTCCAGAGTGCCTGTACAAAAACCCGATCTTATTCATGTACCAAAGGTATGTTCATCATCACAACCAAAAAATGTAGCATGTGGCACTAACTGTTACCCATCTACCAAACCCTGTTGTTGATAAGCACTGTCATTCAAACTTTTCTTTCAATATAACATGCTTAATTTCCATGTGTCACATTAAGAGTATTGCAGCATTTAAATCTTTGAGTGATTTTTTTTTTTCCCCTCCCTAATTTTTTAGAATTGAGAGACCTAGCAAATTATTATCCACAGAAGAGGTGAATAAATGTTATCTTCCAAATCTCAGAATACTTTTTAAGAAAGATATTGCTGAATTTTTACCTCTGTCCCTAAGAGAGAAACAGTAATAGCGTTTTTTGGTGGGGGAGGGTGTTCTTTTGGCTGTTTTGGGGTGGGGTTTTTTGTGTAGTGTGGTGGTTTGGTTTTTGGGGTTTTTTTGTTTGTTTGTTTTGTTGTTTGTTTTTTTTTTTAAAAAAAATTGGACACTGAAATCTTCCTTTGGATTTGAAAGAAGGTTATCTAAATATTAGAGTTTTGGAGAAGAATTCCCCTCACTTCCCTTATAGCCCTAGGGAATTTATTGGTTCTCAAATTCTTCCTATGTTATGTTCTCAAGCTATAGTTTCAAACCCCTGTTTTAGATAAGAAGGCTGTTTGCAAACCTGAAAATGCTTACAGATGACCTGTACTTGAAAATCTTCTCCAGTGAACATAAAGTATAGTAGATTACTGCTCTGACAGTGATTTGAAAGGCCACAGTTTGAGAACCACCATGTTAAAACATAATTCCCTGGTGAGTGGGGAATATCACATTTTTTGAGTGTTTTGATCTGACAAGGGTATATGAAGATGTTGGGGCACATTTTGTAGAGTGCAACTGGAAAAACTTAAAGTCCTGAAGCACTGGCCTTTAATAAATGTGCTCCAGGGCTCTGTTTTCACTTTTAAGGGCAGTATCAACAAATCAGTATATACAGTGTGTGCACACATGCACATGCTGTTTGTGTATGGGGAACGTGCATATATTGAATTGGGTTTGAGGTGGAATGTGGATTTTTATAAAAAAAAAAACACTAATTTTTTCCACATGACCTACCCGGTGGGTTTTGCAATAGTGGTTCTTCAGTTTGTCTTGAATTTGATTTGTGGGGTGTCTGTTTTGGATATGATGAGAGGAGTTAAAATCATGGGATTTCATATTGCTTGTGCATGCTTGGATCATTCTCTTACCTAAAACGCATGGCTCACTTTTTTCCATACATTTCATGGCTGTAACCTTGGTAAAGCTTGCTTCTGTGCTTCTTCGTTTCACGCTAGATGGGTTATCTCCCCTGAGAGCAGTGAAAATCCCTGCTGAGGAATGTGCATGCGTTTGGTGTGGTTTTGTGTGTTTCTTTTTTGTTTTTCATCTCGCATAGGGAGAACCTACAGAAGTAGTTAAGCCTGTGCCCATTGCCTCTGCTGTTGCACCCAAAGTCACTGCCACGGCGAGCGTGGCTTACAATAAGACACCGAGGCCGTTTGGAGCCGTAATGTCCTCCAAAGTCACCTCCATCCCATCACCGTCCTCCGCCTTCACCCCGGCCCAGGCGGCAGCTGCCGCCCCGGCCCCATTTGCTGCTCCTGGACTGCATGTTAATGCCAAGCCTAATGCTGAGCAGCGGTCGCCTGTGCCGAGCGCTGCTAAACCTGCAGTTAATGTCCCACGGCAGCCCGCCGCCGCGCACAATGCCGCCCCGAGCGCCTCTGCCACCCACGGCGCCCAGGATGTAGCTGAGGGGCCGCGACGAGGATTCAGAGAAAACCAGGGGGAGAGTAAACAGCAAAATGGGTAGGTGGGATTTTTTTTTTGCTGTGAGGGTCTTTCCTCACAGGAAAAAAGCTGGGCTTGTTTAAGGGATGAATAAAACACAGCTCAGAGGAGTTGTTTAATCCTCAGAAGCAAATCTTTGAGGAAGGCCTCACATCTTTAAAGTGATGCTTCCAAGGGCCAAGCCAGACTTTTGGTGATGATTTTTCTCAGGCGTGACATTATATCAGTTTATAGTGTGTCACAGTTAAATTGAATCAGGACTATGAAGTGCTTTATGGATTATGATGTGTTCTGGACCTTACAACAAGCCTGGTATTAATTTCAATGTTTATGTCTCACTGTGTATTTTGACTCCTGATATGGTGACTGAAAGCAGCAGGCACTCAAAAATGCAGAGCAGTCTGTCAAGAAGGGTCGGAGAGTGTCACAGTGGCCAGGAATGAGATGCTCTGAAAGACCAGCCATGGCCCCATCAGGACTGGTGAAGAAAGGTCCCGGAAGGGAGGCAAAGGGACAGATGTTGCATTACTTCTTTGCACAACACATGAGAAACTTTTAAGATGTATGCAAGGAAGCTGGCATGGTTGAGCAGATTTTTTACAGTGTTATAATGTAAATACCTCAACTTTAAATGTTGCCTTTTCCCTAAAAAAGCAACACAGATTTAAAATTTGAATAATTTTCACGTTAAAATACATATTTATGTTAAAGTGGATTTTGGAGACCTAATATTTAAGGGACTGTAAGGCCACATAGAAGGCTTATACTGTATCTGGTATAGTATCTAGGCTAGTAAACAATAGATTAGTAAATTAAACTGAGCCCAGCAGCAATCCTGGGCACTCAGACCTGCACCGCTGCCCTGTTTCAGATTGAATGAAGTAATAAAAAGGGCAGGAGGGGAACTGTAGGTTTCTCTTCGATCTTCAGAATGTAAAACCTGTGCTTAAAACCTAAAAGCTGTGGTTACTGCTTCCCATCCCTCAAAGGAGGGGGGCTGGAGAAGTAGGTCTAGTGCCTCTTCCTTCTGATATTCTCTCAGAATATGAAGTATATGAAGAGCCCTACAGAAAAGTAAACATCCACATCAACTGAAATACAGAACAAATTACAGTTTCATTTGAGCTTCTCATGGGGGGAAAAAAAAACTTCTTTAGGTACCTATTCCATTTTTATTGCAGTACGAATATTTTCCATGTGCGGACTCATATAATGCAGTCCGTATGCATTTTATATCACACTGTTGTCACGGTAACTTCCAGCCCTTTCTTAAACAGCTGATGGCAGGAGTCCACACTGCATAGAAGTGTGATGAAATTGGGAGATCCCAAGGACTTGCTCGATGCTGGTAGACTTGTTGAATATGCTTTGGCAAACTGTCTGTTTTTCCAGGAATGCTGTTTTAGCAAATACTGTGTAAAGAGTACTCAAAAGCAGCAATTAGTACTCAAAAAGATGAGCAATAGCAACAAAATTAAGTCTCCTGGAAGGAAGTGCTGCAAGTGTAGATAAGCACTTGACAATCAAGATAGGATGGCTGGGTGAGTGATGTTATATGCCCTGCCTTATGGTTCAGGGATGGAATTAATATCAACTGAAGAGTATCACAGCTGACAGATTAGGAAATCCCTGTCTTGCTGCCAGTCTTGCAAATCTAGTTGGGGAAAGCTTGAAATTGTTTAAAGGTGTAAAAACCTATTTTATTTTGTCATCTTTCTTACGATAGTGTATTTGGGCTGTCTAACTGTCTTGCAGTCCTAAGGCAGAAAATACAAATAAGCAAACAAAACCCCTAAAGTGATTATATTGGTATGTCACTACATGACTTGCTTAGTTTTACTTAGCATCGTTGTAGAAGTGTAATTTTTCTTTACTAGTTCCCCATTTAAAATGGAATCAATTACATTTATGAAATGTCAGAAACATTGACATTAGAATAATTGATGTCTGAAATAAATCCATTTTGCTTCTGTGTTTTGTATTGCTCATTTTCCCAAAAAAACCCTCCAAAAAATCCCACAACTTGTTCACAGATAGCATTGCTGAGCAAATGCAGTTCTTCAGATGTGTACCTTGTCATACTCAGAATTTCCTCCCTTCCTCAAACTACATTCAGGAAATAAACTACTTGCCTTCACTTCAGAATGAGGAAGGAAGTTTTGTTTCCCTTGTTTAGCCCTGGCTTAGACAGAAAGCAATTTGCTTTCACAAGCTTGCGTGCAATTATTCTTAATCAAGACCTTCTTGCCAACTCTTGCATGAAAAAGTGCCTGCTGCTTAAAACGGGTAAGTTGTCCACAGACTTCACTCAGTTTAAGCTCAGCTGGGCTAAATTTTTCCCTTATAGGTTCTCTTGATGATTCAAAGTTTGACTTACATGATATATGGCTTTACCAGAGCTTGGATTTGGAAACTCCTGTAATATTTCAAGAAGCAAAGAATGTTTTAACACATCAAATACTCTTTTTCCCTTGCAGATAACAGCAATGACAAAGTTAGTATCAACAGCACTGGAGTTGAATTATGGTTGTTTTTCCTGTTGGAATAACCAGCATGTATTCTTGTTTTGCAAAATTATAGCTCTCAGAGCGTTATATTTAGATTTTGCAAAACAGCTTCAGCTTTTCTCAGTAACTTCTTAGTGTAGTAAATGGTTTTGTCTGCATTGGACATGATGTGATCTTGCTTTTCACTGTGTTACATTTTGCAGCTTTTTTTATTCCACAAAACATTGGTGTGGTGTTTGTGTGTATTGATAAATTCTTGGTGTACCAATGACTGCTTGGTGTTGGTAATACAACTAGTAAATGGTGAAATACAGTATAAAAGCAAAAATGGTTTGAGCACTATGGAATTAAGGGCCAGATGCTGAATTCTTACAACAAAGTAAGAGTAATAACCATATGTTGTGATTTGTACATGTTAGGGATGATAAATACGATTGAGGTTTGATTGGCTTGTCTTTTCTCACCTTGCCTCAAGGCTGAGTTAAGGGAGAGCCTGGCTCATAATTTTCCTTTGTCTCTGGCACCACCTTGTTGCCTCAGTGAGTCATTGCTAGTAGACTTTTAAGCCTTAAAAAAGGGACCAGTAGGATCCTCAAGAGAAGCTGGTGGGATATATTTTGTTTATAACCCCACTTTCAACAGATGTGAAAGACTACTTATTTCACTGTGGTAGTTGCTAGAATGAAGTCAACTGCATGTAAATAATTACATTTCCATGTAGTTCCACACCTTTAATTACTGCTTTAACTTTCATATTTTATTTTTGCTATTAACTGTTTTGATGCTTTTACTTCATTTTATTCTGTACTTCTTGTACTCCATCCTGGAAATACCAGGTATGTCTTTGTTTCTGTACCTCTCCCTGGAAATATGTCTATCTTTGTTCCTATACCCTTCCCTCTTTTAGTAACTTTGATACGTGATACACATACTTCACTAATACTGTATGTCAAGAAATTCAATATTTTGATATCATTTTGTGTGATACCTTTTACATAATTCTTTCAAGTATTAAGTATTCTTTTAAGCTTAAGTATTTACTAATGCATTCCATTGAATGGGCCTAATTCTTACTTTTTAGCAATTAATAATTTACATCATTCTCATTCATATCTTCCACCTTTCTTCACCAGAAATATTTTGGACGTTAAAAGTACAGTGGGGAAATAGTGGCAAAAGGAAAAGTGACTTTTAAAATTTTGTTATTGTTTTTGTTGTTGTCATTTTTGGGGGTGTTTTTAAATTATTGTTAGAATTGTTATGTCTTAGGAGCTAGTTTTGCACAGTTAATCTGTAAATTATGTAGAAATAAATGTACATTTAAAGCATGTTAAAGATTAATGCTTTAGGATAACAAATGTAGAATTTAGGAGCATTAAATAGAGTCTAAAATGAATCTTCTGTTCTCTCTTCCTAAACTGATCAGTACTGTTACATGTCCTTTACATCACTTACAGAAAGCAAAGCTTTTAAATCCGGTATTCTTGCAAGTCTGATAGTGCAGGGACTGATAATAGCATGTAGGTTACTGTGGGGAACATTTCCAGATGAAAATATTACCCCACTTTTTTTACTTCCAGCGAGGGTATTGAGCATCAATATCTCCACGTTATGCTCTGGAACATCGCTACCTGTGCTTTCAAATGACCCAGTTCTGATCCAGGCTTTGCCAAGCATAAAAGACTTGGCATGTACTGGGTGGCCCTTGCGCACAGCTAGTGCTTTGCTTAGTGTGAACTAAGGGGAAAATTTGTCGAGGGGCACCTGACCCGAATTAAGTAGATGATCCTGCTTTACTAAAACAAATTTCCCTCTCATCCCTAAGGAAATCGCTGTGAGTTAAATTTAAGTATGGGAGTTCCGTGCTGTGGTTTCAGTAGTAGGATGAGAATATCATGGATTTCCATGCCCTTTCCCACAAAACTAATTCAATAGAATAATTAGTTGCACTTCTAGTTCCATTTTCTAACTTTATTTCTTGTTTTCTTTTTCTCCTTTTCCTGTTTATGCTGGGAAAACTTTCTCTTGCTGTCTTACTCTGTCATCTCCAAGGAAAAACCCACCCAAACGGTAAAGGTTTAAACATGTAAATGTCTTGATAATACTGTCTTTTACTGTTTTGAATGTTCCAGCAGTGAAACAAGGAAAAATATTTCAAATGGGTTAGAGAAATGATAAAGCTGTGTTTGGTTCAGAGAACTGAGCCTGTGGTCAGGCATGCCTGTAGAGCTCACTGCTGCACATCTGTATTCAAATGCAGAAGCTGCCTTTAAAGGCTGTGACAAGTCACAGTTCTGCCCATGTCTTCATAGCTACTCCAACCTAGGTGGTCTCTGAAGCTTTCCACTCACTGCTCTCTCCTCTCCTTGAGCAGCCCCCCGCGGAAGCACATTGTGGATACCTATACAGAGTTTTACCACACACCCACCCACAGCGATGCCAGCAAGAAGCGGCTGATTGAAGACACCGAAGACTGGCATCCCCGGACAGGCACCACCCAGTCCCGCTCTTTCCGCATCCTTGCCCAAATCACCGGCACTGATCATAGTGAGTAGTTTAGTGAAAGTGAAATAAAAGTAAAGATCTTGGACAGATAAGTGTTTTTAAAAGCTAGAGGTGGGGAGAAATAATAAAAGAATTCAGTCACATCTCTTGCATTTTCCCTCTTGGATAATAAATCCAGTAGGCAGAATTCTGGTGAGCTCTTTAAAATAAAGTTTGAGAAGACTATAGTGGGAAAATATTTTTGTAAAACTCCTGCAATTGCTAAATAGCTCAGGAAATATATGTTATTGGATGTTATTCCTGATTTGAGTTGAGTATTAATACATTCTAGATAAATCTTAAAATTTCTATTTCTACTCCTAAAGATAGTGGCAGATATGTATTTGTTTCTTTCCTATCCTGTGTCACCAAAGTGATGACATTCCTGTTGAAATTTAAGGCCCCTGAAAAATTAAGGTGTTTTCAGGCGTGCAGAAAATCTGTGATAGTTATACAAAGGTATGTGATCTGCAATGATTTAACCAATCAAAAGCATAAATCCATAGTTCATCAGTTTATTCCCAGGTCACGTTTTCATCCTCTGCTTATGCTATGATGTGATTACATGCAGTGCAGACTGGAACAGATAATGTGGGCAATGTCATTCCCAGTCATTTAATTTTATAGTAAAACTTCAATTTCATATTATGCTGTCAGTTATAATTCATTGGCTGAGATCTGTAATATTGTGTAAAAGCCATCAGAAGTGCCATCAGGAGATTAGAGCTCAGTCATGTTCAGACTGAGGCAGCTAATGTAGAGGTGATTATTTCATCTGCTTTTCACAGCTAGTGCTACGGTAAAGAAGACAGTGAGGAAATCAGACTCTCTCTGGGGGCAGATTTGATTAAATCAACTGTTGATTCTCTGGAAGAGTTACTCTAGAAGCCAATGATAACATCTCACCAATAAAGAATTATCAGCCATATGTGATAAATAGTCTGAACTTGGACAGTTACCTGATCGTTTTGTGGTCTTCTTTTGTGCTAGTCTATTAATGGATCATTGTTGATCTTTGGATTCTCTTCATTAATCCTTGTAAGGGCAGGATACGAGACCTGAACATCAAATAACATGTCACCCAGTCCTAATGAATTAATTACGTTGACAGATACTATAAGAAAATGACTGCAACTAGATTTGCCAAACTTAAAATCAGGGTTTGGAATTTAAATTATCCCACAGGCAGTCCTGTAGCACCGTGATGGGTCACAGCCTGGCTGCAAACAGGTGCTTGTAGATTATCATCTACTGATATAAACCCACTGCACGTTCATCCAAAAGAAATGCCTCCCAACTTCAGTCATCTTCACCTCCTCAACTCACCTGTCTCAATGAAAACATGGAGGGTGGACCAAGGGAAAGGGCAGAGACCAGCAGAGCCACCTTTCAGCAATCCTGCTGGCAAAGGAGCTCTTGAAGTTTATAGACATACTTCATTTCCATTGGGCTATATCTAGAATTGGGAAGTCCTAACAAGCCTTGTAGTAATTTCCTGCTGCGGTGAATGCATTAGCACAGGGGAGAATCTCAGTGTACAGTGGCATAGTGCCTTTAGTGCCTTAAAAAATAAAATTTTTCTGTTTCCTTGCAGTGAAAGAACCAGAACATGAAGCTGCGAAGAAGACTAAGTGAGTTGATGTTTTACATTTTTTTATTACTTTAATACTTTGCATGTCATAATCCTTAACTGCATTTCTGTGACATCTGGGTGTTTTTAAAATGTTGCTTCTTTTTTTGCCTTCTACTTCAGCATGTTAAAGTCAAGATCTTTTTCTGAGTAGACCAACCTTTTAAAATCTGTTGGTGCAGTCCCTTATTCATGTTTGTGCAGGAGTCTGAGATTTCCCATAAACTTGTATTGATTTGGTTTTCTGAATGAGGTCAGCTTGCCAACGTGTTTTCCTTTTCCTAAATCTAAGCAGGCATTTTTGATTTGTGAGTGTGGGTCATGTTGCAAGGCATAGCTGGAAAGTATTACTGTTCTGGACTGTGAACGAAGGTCAGCTGTCTCCTTGGTTTGGGATAATCATTGTTCAAAATAAAGACCAACCAGTACCCAAATCTAATTGTTCTTGCAGCCAGTGAGAGTTTTTCTACTGACTTTGCCTAACACTGGATCCAAGTTTTTGACAGAGAGGAAGACAGTGTGCAGATACGAATAATGCATGGGAGAGTGCATGTTCACTTGTGAAACTGCTTAAGACAAACTTTCTTTCTTTCTTTCTTATTTTTCTTCTATCACTTCTTTCCACAGGGAAAAGGTTCCCATCCACGTCTTTAGCCCCAAATATACAAAATTACGTGACTGGCACCATGAAGTCTCAGCACGTGTTCTTAATGTCCAGTGATTTTACCCAAGTTGCAAAAGCCAAATGCAAACTTCTTTCCTTTCTTCTTTTCCATCTGCTTTGCAAAGAAAAAAAAAAAAAAAAAGAAAACATATTACACTAGCCTTACTGCGAGAGAAATTCTACCCTTTTCTATACTTTTCTAACACTTTCCTACTGATGTGTAAAAAATAAGATGAAAATGTTTTTGTGTTAATCATTAGTTAAGAAAAAAATACTTATTTAAAACAGAACAACTTGGATGACTGAATCTCCCAATGTGGGGGAGGAGATGGCTGTTGCAGTTCCTTTTTTTTTTTTTTTTTTTTTTCCTTAAAGAGTCATTTGCATTACTGAGTTTGAGTTACTGTAAGTTGTAAGAAAGCAGAAAATTATGAACTAAATAATAAGAAATTGTATTACTTTTATTTTGGGGCTAGGGGAAGAAGAGTAAGAGGAACTGTATGCACTTATTTCAGACTGTTGTACTTACCAGGATAATTATCTTGTTTTGCTACATTTTCAGCAGGTCAGTTTGAGTGGTTGTAAATGTTTTACAGAGTAGAGCAAGAAGACAGACTTCTTTTAAGCAAATAAAAAATAAATTAAAAAAAAATCTGATGGTGTGAATCAAAGTGCAAGTTCAATATATTCTGCTGCTTAAACTAGTAATATGTTAATATCGAGGAAAACTCTGAAAAAATTGAGCAGAATGTTGCTGTGTACCTGTAAGAGCTTCAATACATCCTCTACCAAGAACAAGATAAGATGGTCATATTTATTTATTACAGAGTGAAGCTCATAGGCTTTCTGGTGTTTATAGAAGCTTCATGGCCCTACGGTTCTCCTGTAAAATAATGTATTATAGTAGCTATACATTCATTAATTTATGCTTTCTGAAGCTTGAAGAGTATTTTAATAAAAGTTGCTTTTATCTTAGCTCTGTCTGTTTTTCTTTTGAGTTTCTCTGACTCCTTGAATATTCTTCTCGTGCATGGAGCTGTACTTTCATTGTACCTTCACAGATTATAGTAAAAGAAACAATTAGCTCTCTGCTGCATGGCAGAAACAATCTGAATTGTATAAAACTATCACAGTAGTAGAGTTCCTGATCATGTTAAAAAAAGAGATATACGTTTGTGTTGTCAAAATCGGCATGAGATTTGCAGAAGTCAATAAAATGATTGACTTTGGGGGGGGCTACAGCAGTAAGAATTCTACATCATAAAGCTCCCTCATGGCTTTTGCAACACTTAATGAATCAGAGAAGTTTCAAACCTCAAAGGTGAATTGTAAGGCACATATAAAAGCCTAATCTTTCATAACTGCTTAATGAGAACTATTGCAATCAGCTTGTAGTTTGTGCAGCTGACCTACATGCTTCTCTGATGGAAACGAACAGTGAACAGATGGGTGTCCACTGCAAATGCTTCTGCAGACTTGTGTGGGTTGGTTTTTTTTATTGCACAACTTGGAAAACTGAAAGGAGTAGAGACCTTTGGAAGCATTTTAAGCCTGTTTCCTTTTCAGATCGTTTATACTCCTATACAGTACAGCAGTACCTCATGGTATTTGTCATTTTACCTTTAGGAAAAGCCAAACAGAAAATGGAGACTTCAGGTAATAGCTGAGACTGTGTTACTAACAGTCACTGATGTGGATGCCTAACGATGCACAGCGTAACGTACAACTAGATTTGCATGGGTAATGCTGGACCAAGGCATATCACATCTTACACACCTTTTGGGTTAACTCCTTAGGGACAGTAGGGGAAAATATTCACTTTAATAATTTCACTAAAGATTGTTTTGATGCAATGTGCCAATCAGTTTGATTCCCCCCCCACCCCCCCACTATTGTGTAACTCTGTAGTGAGTACTGTGTTACTAAACCCAAGTGTGTTACTGAGTGCACATACACCACAATATAATCATTTGATAGAATACTGTATATTAAAGTAGGAATGTGAAGTAGTGTATTAAAATTGTTTTGCTGGGTTTAAATATTTTCTTTATGAATGGAAAGGAAGACAGGAGTTTCAGAGGACATCAATGTATTGAAAACTATGAAAGGTTATCACTTAATCTCTCTGTAAAGTTTTCTTTATAAAGGCAGAATGGCAGTGACCCCAGATAATATCTTCACACTGATATTTAACTTACTATTATGTTTATCTATCTTACTAGCTCTTATCCTTTTGAAGGGTGAGTTACTTTAGTGAGAAATGGAAGAAAAAACCCTCTCTAAATAATCCAGAGTATAGAAGCCTCTGTTTTCATTAAAATTAAACATAAGTAGTCATAGAGTCTATCTATTGAGCATATGAGAATAGTTTGAGACAGGCTAATAAAATTACTAGTTTCCTATAAATTCATTGTAACAAATCACTAGTTCCAAAAATGTTTTATGAATGTGTGAAATGAATTTCATTTACTGCTTTAAAGATGTCATGTCTTTGCCCAGTATCCCCATTGCACAACACTTGTTGACATTAAATTTTGGACTTTGTTACTGTTTCCAAAACAGTGGACTGCTTTTCCATTTGTGGTTGGATAACATGCCCTACCTCATGTCTGATTCCTAGCATACATCTGATCTTTGAAAAAATTTTCTGAGTGTTTTTTTATATAAATAAAGTTTATATTTGAGATCACCTACAAGGATGAATATGACAAACAATGAAATTGAAACTTCTGTCAGAAATCTACAGATAAATATCCCAATTTAATAATATTCAACTATTCAGGCAGACATTGTCCAAGACAAATGCCCTGTAAATTTTTTATTATTGTTTATCCCTAAACTGTAACCCACTAGGGATTTTTGTGTGGATAAAATAGTTTTTTCTTTTCAGCAACTGGAAGAACAGGAAATAGAAAGATCTCACTGAAATGTGTAAATTGCAACTCTTAAACCAGTAACTTAAAGTTTAGAAAGGCAAAGTCTAGCCTTTACATAAAGTTTATTTATGTGTTGTAGTAACTGATTAGTTCTAATTCTGGAGCACCCTATTTCCAAGTTTGTTTTAGATGTTCGCTTTTAACTATCTCCTTTTGAGCAACCAGGTACGGATTTGGCTTTGGACTTAATTTGTAGAGTCAGTTCATTGTCCTGAGTGAAGATGTGTGGATTTTCCAGATTTGTAGTTTTGCTAATCCATAGCCACTGGAAAATATTTGTCCCACTCTCGGTCAGTCTTGAAACAACCTGTCATAAATCATGTATTTATTTTCTTTTTCCCCCCTGTGTTATAAACATCTGTGAAGCATACCTGCAGATCTACCTAATGGAGCAGGAGCCCAGGATACCTGTATTAATTTGAATAAAAACTCACAGACTTTGGAGATGCCACCTGTACCAGAATTTCCATCCACACCTTTACCACCTATGAGGTCTGCTCCCTGATCGTTCCTAAGTCTGTTCAATAAGTTTCAGCACTTAAGGCTCCCTACTTTATTAAGATATTTAATTCTGAATGCTAATATTAAAAAAAAGGGGGAAAAAAAGAAAAAAAATAATGAGCGGGGGGTAGCAATGTCTGCTTCTGTGGCTAATTTAGTCTGCTCAAATCTTGTGGTTGTGATTGTTCTCTACCTCATAGTTTACTTTTATTTTTATGTTTTAGTGAGATGTCTGAGTGCTTTTTTTCAATTAGGAGGCTTTAAGACAACATTTTTTAGATTCTTTTTTCCCTACCCTAACTGGGAAAAAGAAAGGATATAAAAAGACATTGAGAAATAGGTAGTCTAACCTTCACAAAACTAACACTCTAAAAAAAATTGCAACAAAACTGTGTAAAACTTTGGGACTAAATCCCACTAGCACTTTTATCTGTTCCTTTTCTAGTATTTCCTAAAAGTTTTCCCTCACATAATGTAATACTAAATATGTGTTCCATCTTTGTAAATGTAAAATACTACTTGACTTTCTGAGTTTATAAGCAGGAGGACACTTCAACCTTCACTAAAAGCATGGCACTTCATAAATGTATTGTGCCTCATCTTATCCCCCTATTTGTATTTTGACGTAAAGTCCACATTTTTGGGTTTTTCCTTTTTTTTTTTTTTCCCTATTTACTGACACTTTCATGTACAGTGTCTCCTGTTCAACATACTATTTCCATGTGGATTAAAAATCTCATACTCTGTGTGTCTCTATTTGGTTTTGTTACTGTGAATGGAGTGAAAATGGTGCTAGACCAGAACCTGCAGCTGCTCCTTTGCCGATAGCAGAATCCTTCCCTGGCAGTGTCCCCTCTCCCAGACTTTGTGAACACATTGCTGCAGCTGCTTCTGGGAGGTAAATCATTCCAAGGGGTTTTCAGTTCAGTTAACTATCTATCTATATGTTGTTCTAGCTTAGATTTGTCTGTCTTGGGGGAGAGGGGGTTGTCTGTCATTCACTTAAAATAATATTTATTAATCTACTGTGACTAGAGGTATTTTCCTGAGAGGGAAGGAGAAGAGAAATGAAATAAAGCTGAGTAGATTCATGAACAGTCCCGTGGATACCAGTTAAAACAAGACAATATTTAGTGTGTGTTGGTACATTGTCAGTGGGTGTCCACCCTCTCACTGGAATGGAGTAACTTTTCAGCAGTCTCAGCAACTCAAAAGCTAATTCAGATTTCTTCAACACACAGAAAAGTGCCTTTAAAAATAATTAAAAAATTAAAGTGGATTATTTTGTTCATAACACTGTGCTGTGCTATGATACAATCAAAGAAAACTAGGTTATTATCTGTCAAATTTCCTGTCATTATCCTTGGATAGCTTCACTGGCACTTATCTTGGGAAACTGGTGATGTTTTGGAGGTAATCCATGGGTACTAGGCAGTGACGATTTTGGATGTAAGACACAGTCATTTGGAGGGTTATGATGCTAATTTTGAAGGTTAATAACATTTTCTGGTGGTTTGTGTTTCATAATGCAGGAGTGTTTTGTTTTTTTAATTCCATGTAACTAGTGTTTATTACACATGCACAAGCACAAACTTACAACATGAAATAAGGCTGCTCCTTTAAAAATGATAACTGAATGAACAGTACCTGGTCCTGCCAGGCCCCTAGACAGAGATTCATTCTTGTGAAAAGAATATACTATTGCCCATACCTGTGTGGGCTTTCTGCAACTAGAAATCTACTATTAAGACAATTTCCCCTTTAAAGCAATAGTCTTGAGAGAGATCAAGTGAAACCTCACACCAAACTACATCAAGTCTATTTTGTTGCAATGTCTTTTGCAGGCTTTTTTGATGTCTGGGAGAAGAGGGCACATTAATGAGCTAACATGAGATTAGTCAAGGAAGGATGGTGGGTAATGACAGAGGTTTGCTTAAACAGCAGGCCAGTACCTTCGTGGTAACCTTTGGTTTGAGTCAATTCAGAAAAGATTTGGTTGTGATGGTTTCAGCAGCACGTTCCCTTAAATCCCGGGGAGCAGGTGGAGTGAGTAGTTATGCATCACCAAAGATGAAAAATACACACAAAAGCTGTATGGAAATACTCATGGTGGTGTGGTTTGGGGTTTTTTTTTCTTTTTTTTTTTCTTTTTTTTAAGCAGAAAACCTGGAAAGAAAAAGGCAGGGGGAAAAGTACTACTTCAATAATGGGTTTTCATGTCTACCAAGGAAACTCTAGTATGATTACATCTATCAATCTGCAGATGCCTTGCAGATACTGCTGCAACTACTGTGGTCTGAGTACCAAGGAATTCTTTCTACATCCTGGCTCTGGATTTGTGTCCATGGAAAGGAAATTAAATCTACTCTCACTTAAGACCTATGGCTCTAAGTTTATCATTTGTCAAAATGAACCTAGTAAGAGAGTGGCTTTTAAATGAGCCCCAGGAAATTGGAAAGGACAGCTACATTCACAGTGGTTCAGGATGACAGCTGAAGTATTTATACATATAGTCAAAAAGTAGATGATCAGTATTTTCTACTGAAGAAGGGTAGAAATCTGAGCAGCATCTGCAGAGCTGTAGAGGGGATTAGCATTAAATATGGTAAGAAGAACATAAATTATTTGACAAATCTATATAGTCTTGATTCTCTCCTCAAATGAGAGGTTATCGGTGTAGCAACTATATCTGGTGTTTATGTTTTGTTGCTGAGCTCATGTTGCTGCTTTTATAGCACTTTTTTGGGTGGGAAATACACTCAAAGCTGATCTCCAAAACCTCTTTTTTATAAAAAGGCAACTATCAGAAATGTGTGTGGAGTAATTGGTGCCTGCCATTTCAGACTCTTAGTAAAGCAGAACTGGGCCATCCGAAGGTCAGTAGACTTTCGCTACTGAAGCCCTGCATTTGTTGTCAATGACTGGCAAAAGTCTTTATTTTCCTAATGGGCTCTTCTTGGCTGAAGCTCTGTGATTTGTACCACCCACTCCTGAACCACCAAGAAGGAGAGTGAGCTTGCTGTGAAATGTATGAAGGATCTGGATTTGATTACTGGATTAAAGTTAGGTTCACTGTTTATAAGGCAGACTTCATAATATAAAGCATGCTTTTTTATTGTAGCTTTAGTTCTTTATTGAAAGCCTAAACTAGTCATATGGCAATACAGCAAACTACTGTAATTTATAGTGTATTACTACTCAATTTCATATATGCAATGCTGTCCTATAAGTTTAGCAGTAAAAAATTTAAAAGCAATTCCAACCTTCCAGAAAGTTGCAAAAAGTCATCTTAAAAAGTAACCCTGGTAACTTTAAACCATTTAAACCACAGGATCTGGCGCTTCCTGAGAAATATGTAACTAATATAAAGCAGATCCAGTGCCAGCAAGTCTTTAGTTTGCTCTTTTATATACATGCTTTTTACAGTCATACAGTCATACCTACTTTTAGCTTTTCTTTTAATGGAATTATTCCTGATAGTCATAAATACAAAGAGTTACTATTAAATAATAGCTATTAATCATTATTTTTGTTTATTTTCTGGTTAGCAAACAGCCAAAAATATTCTCTGCAGAAATTGTAATCTCCAAGATTAATTTCTTGTTTCCTAGCTACTGCCAAAGCAAGTGAAAAATGGCAATACAATGCGTACGTGCATATGTATGAATAAGATTTGGAGTCAGTTTGCTCTCCCTTTGTAGCATATACCCAGTCTGATTTATTCCTCTTCTCCTTGCCTTCTTCAAGGCCCTTTTTGTGACTTATAAAGCTTCACAAAGATGCTGTATGAAGTTTTGGAGAACTTGAGGGCAACTCCAGGAAAGAGTATAATCTGTTTTGTCGTGAATTATTGTAACTGCTGCTGTACTCCCCTCAACTCAGCCAGATCTCCTTTTTTGCATGTTTGACATTTCTACATCAGTTTTTCTAAACAACTCCCCTCAATTGTAATCATCATGCAAAAGGGAATTTGCAAAGACGGGAGTTGCTCATATAATTGGCAAATGAGCATCAGGATGAGGAGGAGGTCTCAGACTGACTGAACTAGAACTGTCAGATCCTTTATGGTTGGCTTGGTGACAAGCAAGAAGTAATAAAATATTGGGGAAAAATACTGCTTTCCTATGGTGAATGCTACTTGTCCTTCTGCTTTCTTTTACTTCAGAGAACTTTTGTTTGAGAACCCTTTGGAAGCCTTACCCAAGTGTGCACCTCATCCCCCTGCAGTTGTTCAGGTTTTAAATACCAGCAGCCAAGTAGCCACAGTGTCTAAAGTGTCATCTACTTGCACTAGGTAGAGTTTCTGATGTACTGGTTGTGCTTTCATTCAAGTTTGTTGTCTATAAGTACCTTAAACTACCCAAGTAGTTTGGTTTTGTGTTTAAACAAGCCTGGTTCTGAGCTCTCAAGCTTCAGCTGTAAAAATACTCCAAAGAACCACTTTCAGCATGGTCTGATTCCTAAAGGATGAGTATTTGGTTCCTAGGGAAGGAAAAGAAAAGCCCTCACATGCTACTCACCTGTTTTTCTTACAAAAGATATAAGAACGGTAGTTAGAAAGAGTTGTCCATTACTGTTTGGTATTTTTAATGAAGTGAGAGATTTCTTCTCCTTATGTTGTCTTGTTATAATTACTTGTGAAATTAACATCAACTAGGAGAATAACTGCAGAGTTGCCTGCTCCTGATGCAGCAAGCCTTTTGATGGCTGACAAAGCACCTCCTCTCCCTGCAAAATGCACTGTGGCCACGCAGACCTCGGAGCTGCCCCTGCCCACTACCTTGGCCAGGCAGCCACCTTCTGCAGCCCTGCCTGTGGAAACAGCCTGTGGGCTGCCTCCTGCTCCTGCCAGGTACATCTGAGCCGGCTGCATTAAAAAGGCATGATCAGAAACTTTAATTTTACATACAGTTTCATGTGTTTTGGGGTTTTTTTTAATGATGATATCAAAATTGAGCAGCTTATAGGCATCTTCTGACCCTCATGCTGCTCTGTAAGTTTGCATAGCAATTAGAAATTTGAGTAGATGTTGGACAAAAGTTAGAAAAACAATTTAAAAAATCAAAGTAGCCCTTAAATGGAGACAGAGAAACCAGTCACGGCTAGATTTGCTTGGGAAGTCACTTTGTCAAAAGTTGATGACGTGGGGTGAAAATATAGTGTTAAAATGTGGAAGAAGGTTTTTAAGGGAAGGCACAGCACAGCGTGCATAATGTAGGATTTTTTGGTGTTACACATTTTATTCACCTGGCTTTCAAAGGTCAGTCACCTTTGCAATAAAATATGTGTCTTTGAGTTGTCTGGTAACCTGAAGTTTTTAGAGGAGAATGTAAACATAAACTTCCGTGGTGAGAGGACATCCAGAGTACAGTATTTACCAATAGGGAGAAAAAGTGCTTCCCTCAGTAATTAACGATCATGGATATTAAACTATACCTGTTTTTTTGTTTTTTGTTTTTTTTTTTTAATGGGTAAGGAGAGCTTTTAAAAATCCTTAAATGAACTCCTTCTGAGCTTTATTTAGCATTGCCAGGAGTATAATAAGTTTTTAACTAATGTCTTTTCTTCTCTTGCTGCTTTTGGGCAGGCATGATGCATTTCTGCCTACTTGCGAAACAAATTATTTCAGTAAAATTTCAAGCTGTCAGACTGAATCATCTGTAAGTTATACAAGGTAAATCTTTTAAGGTGTATCTAAAGCACACTGCTAGGTATAAGCAAGGTTTTCAGGCAGCATTTTTACATTTAAATCAGAGAAATGGTGTATGGTATAATTGTGTAAGTGTTTGAAGTGTTTTGTTCTCCTCTGAATTGATTTTTAAAAATGCACAGTAATTCTGTGGATAATCTTGAAATTTTTAAGTAGAGCTTGGATTCACCATTATAGAAACAATTTTGGAGCTGGCATGGTGTATTCACTTTTTTTTTTGTCTGTTAGTATTCCTTCCGACCCAGTTAGTAAGTAGGAAAAATGAAAAGGAAGTGAAGAAAACATCAGATTTGGTTAAAGTGAAGTTATATCACCAAATATTCCAAAGTTTTCCATGTTTATTATTTATATGAAAAAGACAAGAAGCTAAATGACCTTCAGAGCTCTTTCTCTCAGCACCATGGAGACTTAGATGGAGTGTCCTGGAGTTCAGTGGGAATGACCCAGGGCAAAGTCTGGGGTGGGGAATTTGAAGACTGATAGATGCTGAATCCTGACTTGATGAGGGGAAGGCTTTATTTGTGGGTAAAATCAAAATTGCTGTTTTCCACATTAGTGTTCAAGCAGCTAATACATTGCCTGACATCTCTGTGAACTGGGAATCTACAATCACATAGTTTTTTGGTGGTTAATGCAGGCCAGTATTGTACTACTTATACTATGTATTGTATGGTCTCTGTCAATCTTTCCTGCTTTCTCTGTTTTTTTATCTATTGGCTCAAAGCTTCTGTGCTAGAAAAGTCCTGCTGGAAAATCCTGTGGGAAATCTGCCCAAGTTTGGACCTCCTTCTCTTCCTGTTCTTTCTCCTTTCAAGCAAAGATCAAAAATTAAGAGCATGGCTGCTGCTGCTGTGTCTGCTGCCATTGCTGTCCGGGCCAGGTAGACATCAGCTTTAAAATAAACTTTTTATAGCTCGGTTTAAGAATGTTCAAGCTCACACAAGAATAATCATTTCCTGGCAGGGTTACAAAATCAGCTTTTCACAATAGCATGGTGGGCAAGTCGTTAGAATATGCTAAAGGCTTCCATGCCCTATTTTTAGCTTAGCTCTGGATTGTTACTCTGAGCCTTGGAGGGTAGTTCTGTCTTTTTGATCCTCATGATATCCATTTCATGGTTCAGTCAGTAAAATTAACTGTAAAAAATAATTAAGTTACAGGGTGACAAAGAAAAATCTGCATCTTTGAGCAACTTCTGGATGCCTGAAGACAATAACTCTGAGTTGCATCTAAATCTTTATTGCATTGTTTTTTATAAAGGCTTACTTAGACCAGCGGTCTCAAGTTTTTCAATCATGCACCCATATCAGTATAAAATTTTTGACCGTGCATCTCCAATAGATGTATATTTATGTATTTCTAAATTATGTAAATATACTAATGTACTAATACATACATTATGTACATTATCAAACATGAAAACAGAAATTTTAAAAGGATGATAAAAAGATGAAATAAACAGTATTTTCAAAATATTTTCTATTTTACTTTATTAATGGTAAAAATAAAGTTTGAAAAATTTCTTCTGATGCACAAGACAAACCATTGGGGTATCTCCTGCATTGAGACCTCCACTTTGAGGACTGCTTATTTAGACATAATTTCTACATCAGTTAACCTAGGCTCAATTTCTCCAGAGTGCTACAGAACTTAAAGGCTTTTCATAAGGGTTTTTGGGTTTTCAGTGGTCTCAGCCAGCTTGAACTTTGTTTGGTCACCTACTTTGTTTATGTGATCTTTTTAAATACTTGCTAGACTCTCTGAACGTAGTGTCTACCGCTCGCTCTTGGATGCCCTGCTCATCACACCTGTCACTAAGCCTCCTCTGCCAGCCATCGGGCCCTCCAGGAAGTCCACAAGTGCTCTGGAGTTGCAAAAGAGCAAGAGGTATTGTTCGAGTGTGGCATGTGGTTGGTACCGAGGACTTGCAAGAAACTGGCTTCTCCTTCAAAGCCTGTTTCTATTGTCCGCACGCTTGAAGCAATCTGCCTGTTGTGGTCTTTGGTACAAAGTCACCAACCCCAAATCCTACTGGTGTTCACCTCTTTGCAGAACTAATCTGCACCCTGGTCCTGACAATGGTGTTTGTGCAAGCTCACTGTACTAAGCAAAGGTTTCCTCACTTGCATCAAGTGCCCTTCTGAGACACAAGGTGCTGCTTGTATTGCAAACTTCTGAGGGAGGCACCATCACTCTAAATAGCCAACTGGGAAAGAAACTTGTGGCTTGAAACTTCTATCCAGGTGAATTATTTGCAACAGTTCCTTGAGCAAGTAAGCGGCGTGTTAGACTACGAGGGTGCTCCAGGAACAAAGAGCTGCTATTTTTCAAAGCTCACTTTTAATGTATGAAATAGAATAACTGGCATGTGGTGCAGCAAATAACTATTTTAAAACTTATTTACTGTCTAGGCCCTTTGTTTCAGTGCTGATTCTGTTCAGTGCACAGGACTTTTTGTTCTTGTTTCCTGACCGCAGCTATGTTAACACTGTGGAAAGCTGCTTTTATGTAATGGACTTCAGCCTCAAAGGCGGAAATCTATTTGGTTGTTTTACAGGACAATATGTATTAAGTTCTGCTAAGGAAGAAAGAATCTGTGGGCTTTGGTGTACTTATTTGCATTTTCACAAGAGTAAAACTCTTCTAGAGATAAAACCTAATTATAAGTTGAGCTGAGATCCACTTGATGTAAGAAATTTCTGTTGAATAAGAAGTATTAGATCTTTCTGTCCTGTTTCATGGATCCCAAGGTGACTTCAGTCACTAGAAAAGGCTAAAGTAGCTCTAACTTTGGGGATGGGAAATGGTAGTTATTAGACACCAACAGACAATATTAAGTTGTATCAAATTTTCCAATATTGTGGCATATCCACTTCAAAAAGAAAAAAAATAACATTGGCAGAATTATAGTGACATAACACAACCTTAAATACTAATTTTCTTTTTGCCACTGAATGATATTTACTAGGAAATCTTTTAATGTGTTTGTCCAAAGGGAAAACCTCTCCAGGAGTTCTGACAGCTGTGCACCATGGGTGAAGTCCAGGACGTGCTGCCAGCAAGACTTTCGCTGTGGTGTTTTGTTTGCTGATACGTTAGTAGAGCCAGTAATGGCAGTGAGAATTCCCTGACTTTTTCTTTTTTACTTCAGTCACTAATACATCTTGTTCATGGCATAAGCTGCGAATGAAGGTAGATTATTACAAAAATGGAAACAATCTCTTTCCTGACTCTGAAACTGGCTCTATTGCTCACCATATGGGGGGGAAAACTTTCCTCATTTTGAAGGTTTACTTTTGGAGATGAGTTTATCTATTGTTTGCTCACCATATGGGGGGAAAACTCTCCTCATTTTGAAGGTTTACTTTTGGAGATGAAAATACTTATTTCTGCTAGAAAGTTGAGATTCCTAAACTGACTCTGTCCAATTGCTGTCCCTTATGAGTACATGGGACTGCCCATGGGGAAAGGCAACAAGCTATGGAGAACTTCTTTCATCTCGCCATAGTTAAAGTTTGGGTTTGGAGGTTTTTCTCTGTTTTGCTCTTCCAGCTGGCAGAGCTGGAAAGAGATGTACTGTGGAGCCAAGGGGTATGCTGGGAATACAGAGACTATATAAGCCTGCCCAAAAGACCTTATTGGTATTAAATATATCAAGATCCAGGCTGAATGGCTTGAAGTAAACATTCACAGATTATTAGGGGTTTTAAAACGTTATTTCCAAACTTGTGAAAAATGAATTTTCTCTTATACTATTGCAATAGCTAGGTTGTCCTGGTTCAGGTTGCTGTGTACAGATGGTGGCATGAGGCCGTACAGGAAGCCCATGATTTTCAGGTTGCTAGGGATATCCAGAATAGGAGATGACCTGAAATTTGGGAAATGTGATGCAGCAGTACTGTTAGTCTGAGAACATTATGCATAAACTGCATATTTGAAAGATTTTTTTTTTATTTTTTTTTTTTTCCAAAAATAGCTGGTTAAGATCTGAAGTTACCATAGAACATACCAGGGCAATGATTTCTGTTTTCCTTATTTTCATCTTGACCAGTAAGGAGGAAGGGGTTGCCCCTAGATGGAGCTGTAGAAATGAAGCTTTGTGTTCCCTTATTCTAGTGAAAAAAGGAGCACAACCCTATTGTATAGATTGAGAAACATGTAGAAAAAAGAGATAGAAGATGACAGTTTATGCTTACAATTTACTGTTACTAAGTACATTTTCCCATTTAAGTTCAACAAAGATCCAACAAAGCTAATCAATTATGTCAGAAAAAAAAGAATATAATAGACCAGGGAGAAATGTACCAAATGAGTGTGAGAAACTAGGTATTAAAATGACTTTGCATTACTGTCTGTCTAATGACATATTGTAATATGTGCACAAATGTAATGCTGAAAAAGTGACAACTCGCTTCATCCCACAACACAATAGTTGATAAGGAAGGAGAGCTGAAATCTTCTGTCCCATAACTAAAGAGATGAGTATATGACGTTGTATAGTAGAATAACTTGTTCAGTTGTTTAAATAAGCTGAAAAAAAATTGGGGCTTTTTGGTTTTGGGCTCTATCTTGTATAACTTTAATGAAATGTAATTAATCTATTTTACCAAGGTAGCTTAGACTTGGTTGCATTATCACTGGGAAAAAACTCGAAGAAGGTTGTAGCTATAACAAAAGCAGGGTTTTGATTTTGTTATGCAATAGGGTTGCTCCAGAAATATTTCCCATTTATCCCTTTCACTTCACCATCTCTGTTCCAAAAAGCTGACTGTCTTAAACTGCTCTGTACTAGGTAGCTGCCACAGAATTTGACCTTTTTCTGAATTAATTTCTGTAATTAACTGACCTGAAGTGGTGCTGAACATCCACACGTTTTCCTTGTCTACCAGAAGTCCTCAGAAATTGACTTTTTTTTGTTTGGTTGGTTGGGTTGGTTTTTTTTATAAAAGCCATGCAATCTTTCAGTAAACTAAGTTTCATCTTGATGACAACGGAGACAACCTTAAGTTTACGGAGGTTTGTGGTTTTTAACAAACTACATATATGCAGCAAAGGAAATTATGTATTCAATATCTTGCATTTGCAAGAACTGGAGCTCTGTCCTGAAATTAAATTGCATGGCAAAAATGCTGTGAAATTTTGGAAGATGCTAGCGTTGACATGGCTTTTGCTTTATCTACCTGACAGTATGCCACGTACAATTACTTGAAAAGACAATAATCTGGCCTTGTGAGATAAACGTTGGTGTTGACTCTGAGAGAATACTTATCCCAAAAGTATTTGAGTATTTGAATCTTTGAGCACTGCTTACAGAAGGGTTACATACACCTTCACTGTAACTTGACATGGAAATGCCTCCGCCCACATGACTTTCTCTGTTCTTTCTTTTTAATATTTTATTTTGCAATTTCTTCTGTCAAGTTATTGGGACACTGCTAGGTTAACAAGAAATGTAAGCATGGTTTTAAAATGCTGACTGAGACCATGAGTTTGCAGTAGGGGTGGGAACAAGGTCAGCACTCAGTATTTCTTGTCTTCTGTTTCTCTATCATTACACCAGACAGCCCTTGCAAAAAGGCATATGTATTTCCCCTGTTTTTCATAATTTTTTCATCATTTGCCTACCTGGCTTTTTTCTAGTCTCCTATATATGTCTTCAACTAATGTATATTTTGATAATGGATAAAATATACATCATGTGATGTGTACAACTTAAACAGCATAGCCTAAAACGTGAAATTGAGGTCTGAGATTCAAGATTTCTCAGCTGTGTTAGTAATATCGTGCTGTAAAGCTGTGGAGAAACATCTGTGTAACAGTTTACTTGGTCTTATGGCAGACAGTTGTTCTTTCCTTAATCTGAAGCTGCAAAGTTTTGCAACTTTGCATTTAATCCAAACGTTTCAAAAAGTTTGTATTTAAAATGTCTTCCACCCTGCCCCCCCCTCCCCCGCCCCCCTTCAGTGCTATATCAAGCACTATGTGTGTATTTTAGAAGCTGTTTATTCAGATTTCTGCTGCATGCTTAATGCCTTCTTGGGATTAACAGACAACCAACAGGCAACAATATGTGATGCAAGGGAAGTTTAACTTTTTTGTTAAAGCATTTTGGTTTTAGAAGCAGAATCAAGGCTATTGTATTCCATTTGGTTGTGCCAGAAACTGAGTGATTTGCTCACATCTTTTCTTTTTTCTGTCTTGTTTTTGTCTTTAAAGATTTAGTGTTCTTAAGGGAAAATAACTCACAGAATTCATGGCCTTCTGAAGAAAGCATTTACAGACTGTCTCATAGATACTGTATGACCTCTCCTGTCAGCAAGCTTCCTCAGACCACAGGGGACTTGTTCCTGACTCACACAGTCATTCTGGGCAACAAGTGGGAGTTAAAATATCATTTATAATACAGAGAACTATTAGGAAAAAACTATTGTATCAGACTGAGTTCAGGGCTCAAGTGATGATATTTACAGATGGATAACCTGGTATCTTGAACTTCCATGAGGAAAAAGTCCACCCAGACCTCTTGAACCTGCTTGGGAAAGTCTGAGAGACTTTGCTCTTGTTGCCATTTTAGTGGTGTTAGAAGTTACACAATGACAAACTGTATTTCATTTTCAGTTAGGACCATAGCTTCTCCTTTAGCTAATAACATGACACATAGCTATCTTCTCTAAAGTGTGTGTGAAGAAACCTCTAAATACACTGGAAGGATTTTCCAGTGCAAATTTCTTAAAATGCCTCTCAAATGTGTTCAGCTTTTTCTCGATGCATGTAATTTTGGGAAGGAAGAGGGTTTGGTATGGATACAAATATCCCAGAGGGGTGTCTGAAACTGATGCTCATTTCAGTGTGTGACCTGGACCTGCTTCCTCCCCCTCATCTTCCTTGCCTATCACCCCCCTGTAGCATCCAAGAAGCTCTCAGTAACACATTCAGTGATGGGTCGGTCGTCTGGAAAATGTCTTTTTCTCCCTGTCCTTCCACCAACAAAACAGGATGTAATACATTTTTTGGTATTTGGGGAGGAAGATGAGGAGGAATAGCAGAAGAAATATCACTTGTTTTTTAGTCTTTTTTTGCCTGTTTCTACAACGCTTTTATTGATCAGGAGGGGTAAGTCTGAGGAGCCTCTTGTGAGCTCTGGATAAAGTTTGCACTGGCACTGTCCCCAGGTGTGTGTCCCCAGGTCTCAGAATGGCCTCCCAGAAAGTTCTTTCTTTTCCATACATGGCCTTACCCTGATAGAATAGGGCTGCACTGTGTAGTAGTTACTGTTTTCCATGGAAATTCAGGAGAGTGTATCAGGTATGAGCTAGCATATGTGAAAGAGAGAGAGGTGTCTTTGGCTTGCTTCTTTACTGGACTTTTTTCTTGGGCTGTTTTTGCAATCTGTTTACCTTGCAACCCAGTTCAGAATTATTTTGATTAATCTTCCCATTACTTATTAATTAAACATGTTGTGGGTTTCCAGGACACAAGACTCTTAAGTCAGTTAAGCTCGTGTTCCACTGTTCCTTCATTCTTGTAGTGCTTAAACCCCTTGCCCAAAGCTTGACAGCAGAGCATTCATGTCTTGCAAGCAGCATGGTCTTTCTTAACATGGATGTGACTCTTGGTTGCATTAATTTTCATCATGGAAAACTTTCATTTTTGCTGTAAGTATTCATCAGGTGGAGGATGAATCATTTAAGAGTTCTGAAACAGAGTTAAAAGGTTAAAGCTAGAGTTAGAAGGTAGGCTTGTCATTAGTGACAGTACAAGCATTTTGACATCAAAATGTGCTTGACCTGAACCTGATCTGTGAGTGCCATCTGGGAAGTTTGAGAAAGCTACTCATGCAGAACTTGGTAAATACACAAGGTTTATCATTCCTCCTTCAGTTTTCTAGTGATTACACTGAAAAGCAGATAGGAGCTCTCTTCCATAACCTATCCATTTTCTTGAATTTCTGTATATATTTTTGTCTCTTCATATATTTTCTAGTCAATGAGTCTTGGGTTGTCATTGTACAATATCCTAGTAAGTTACAAAATTCTAGTAGGGCTAATTGTGGGTATTGTACAGCCACTTTGTAGAAGGTAAGTGTGCTTCTGAAAAGATAGCTGTATTTATAAAGATGGGTAATAATAATTGTTGTTTGAGTGTTTCTCAGTGAAGAAGAACATAAAGTAAAATGTTGAAGTTTAATTTTGAAGCATGAATTTGAAGAAGTTTAGCACTTAAGGTTGAATATCTCCAGGGTGCAGCACTTTGAAAGTCTTTGTCAGAGTGAAGGCTTCAAGCTTTTCCCTTGGGAAAAGCTTTTCCCTTCTCTCTAGAAAAGATTCGTGGCACATAAACCATCGGAGGGTCAAAACTCACAGGAGGTTTGATAGCTGGGTTTGTCGTTGTCTTTTAGTTTGGGGTCATTAGGATTCACCTTTCCAGTCTTTTCATTTTCTAAATGAAAGCCCAAGTGTGTCCAATAATCTGTTGCTTCAGGAACCAGCATGCCATGTCATGCACAAGCCTCAGCATAAAACCACAAAAATGGCAATGGTAAAAGTACAAATTACAAGCAGCCTCGTGTCAGTGTACTTCCTTGCCTGCACCTACTTTAAGGCTGCAGTTTGCTAGCAGCACACCTTAGCCATTTCTGCATTTTTCTATCCTCCTTCTGCCTGAAAGTTACCCTTTTTGCTTGTCTTGCATCCATTTTTGCTTGTTAAGTAGCCTCTTCTGTTGTGTAAAGACAGCTGCTAGCTCAGCAGGATTTTCTTATTTACAACAGAGATTTATACAATTTATATGTTCCAGATAAAGACAGTAAAGTGGTGCTAGACTTGAAAAGTGATTTGACAAGTGGTGATGAGTCTTTTGGCTGGTGAAGGGTAAAACTTTATTTTTTTAGGACCAACAGTGTTTTGATGAATTCTTAAAGTTTTAATGGGGCTCTGGCCTGGAGCAGGTTTGTGTCAAATGTACTGAACAGTATAGAAGGAGATTTCTGTGATGCTGAAGTTGCAGACACACTTTTTTCATATTGGAAGCGAGTCCTAAACTTCCTTATCTTCAGCTACTGAGCCTGCTACTTAATGTCAGAGGAGGTCTTCCTATCTTTTTTCTTTCAGTCTGCTACGGTGCTTTTAGGCAGTATGTCTCTGCTGCCTCAAAATCTGTTGTTAAAAAGACTTATATCCTAAGCCTTTAAGGAGTCTAACATATGCCTTAAATGCCTCCATTTGTGCTATACAAATGTCCTTAAATATCTTTTAACATTTGAATGTAACAGAATGCAAGGTCTCACTTTGTGCTTCACTGGGTTTCTGCACACTGCATATAGCAAATCCATCAGTGTCAGTTCAACACAGCTACCACTGTCATCGAAAGCCTGTGAGTACAAGAACTGTTACTCATTAAACTGAGCATTCAGATATATTCGCTGAAGTGTGAATCTTTTTTTATCCTTTGTGAGAGCGACGAATCATGGACTCCGCACGATTCAATGTGAATCAAACTGGAGACCTCTATTATTGGTTACATGATTGCTTATATACTCTTAAGCTGGTAACACGTGCACATAAACAATTCTTCATTGGCTAAAAGCTACTGTTCACATGCCTGGTTACAATACTGGATTGGATAATTCCACCTGTTCACGAGCCATTCTTTTACTTCTGAATGGTTACTGATTACAGCACATAAACCATCCCTTATCTTGTCTCATACACATTCTTGCTTGTCAGTGTGCTTTGTTTTATTTTTCAGGAATTAATTGCTCAAGGCTGAAGCCATCTGCAGATTCAGCTTTTAAAGCACAAATAATCCTTTATCCAGAAAAATATTCTAAATACATCAATTATTAACCCTCTAAATCTAGAGGCAAAAAAAATCAAGGTTATGAACTTGTGTTTTGGCCTCTTGGTATGTTCCAAGTTCTTGCATGTCATATGGCCAAGGCAATACTGTACGTGTGCAATACTTGTAAAGTAAAAATAGCTCAAGGATTTTTACTTTACAAACTTGGCACAATCTATAATTCTGTGAATGACCCCAGTGAAATATGCATGGTGCACATGTTTTGTAAATTTGTTTTTCTTCAATAGAGGAAAGAATACATGTCTTCTAATGTCCAGGTTGCACGGAATATGTATTTGGAATTGTTTCGCCTGTATTTCACTATGTTGTTGAGTTCCTTTCCTGTTTTTGTGATCCTTTTAGTTTGCAAATGACCTTCATTAGCAATTACTCTTTTATTTTGTGGATTTTTAATGAAAATATTTATTTTCAGCTTCCCAAAGGCAAATATATCCATTATACAAATACTGTTACACTGCATAAAAAATTTGTGATAACTTTCTCATTCTTGAACAGCCTCTGGAAATGAGAAATGAAAAATTTTCTTGCTGACAATGTAATTAGTGGCTACGTACACTCTGTGTGAATTGTGGTTAAGTTCAGTTTTCATCATGCATGTTTTTAAATAGCTAAGAGTTCTGCTAACCCTTAAAATGTAAAAGCAGCTGTAAACTGCTTTAAAGAGGCAATATAAAATATCGTGCTTGTTGCTTAATGAATAAAGAAACTTACAGCTCTTTTAAAATACTTAATCCTTTGGGGGAGCAGTGGCCCATAGAAGAAAATTGCATATAATTAAGTCACTTTTAGATAGTTGATTTTTATTAAGTTCTACAAGTATAATTTTACTATATGAGTATTTGCCTACTCTCCAAGAAAAAGAAAAAGTATTGAAAAGGTTGGAGTGTACCAACTTTACAGTAAGGGTTCTGCTTTAACCTGTGTCATGCCAACATTTATTTATTTTAAATGGGAATTGTGAAGGGATTTAGTTGTCTATAGTGCTCTTTGGGGAGAAATTACTCAAGTGTCCAGTTCTTAAAAAAAACTGTCTTGAAAATATAACTTCCACAGCATTGTCCTGGAGCGATCAGCCCACCATTGGTGATGACAGAGTAGAGGGTGCTGCTCTGTTGCATCGAGGTGCAGGGATGTTGTTCCATGTCTCCATTTCACAAATGCTCTTGTTCTAGCAAGAAATGCATTTTATTTTTTTGTCCCTTGTTTCTGAACAGTGATTCCCTGGAGGCTACCCAGCCCGCTGCTTTTACATCCACCTCAGTGAGGAGCATGCCCAACCACCAAGAGAATGCCGATGTGAGACCTGCTCCTGCCAGCACCACACCTGCTGCAGCCCTCAAGCCAATGGGACCCCCAGGTGCTGCCAAGCACTCGGGCTGGCAGCCTGCAAACCAAGCAGGTAGCTTTCAGTGAGGCTTTTCCTTGTTTGCTTAAAGACCTGGGTATTGCTCAGGAAAATATACTTCACTGTGGGTGTGAAAAGAAGAGCCTTCAAATGGTTATTTGTGTGTTTTGACTACAGGCCAGTTTGTTTAGAGGAGAAGAAAAACAGATTTAGCAGGTTTAGTAAACCGGTAGCCCTTTGTAAGTAGCCTTGTAGATATAATTAGTTTCACAAACAAACAAAATCAGATGTCTCTGACCTCTATTAAAAGCATATATACAGCAATCAAATATATATATATATCTATATATATCTATCTCACAGTTTCAACTTGGTACTTCCCATCCAGCTCTAAATTCAACAGAGTATTCCATGCTATTTCAGAGGTGGGAATATCAACAGACACGTTTTCCAAGTGATATTTTCTGAAGTAGATGTTAATTGAAAAAAAAACCCAAACAACCAACCACAAAACCCCCCAAAACAGTCAAAACCCCTCTCTAAAATATTACAGTGGTTATGTATTTGACATCTGAAGGTTTTATTTCAGCAGGGTGCCAAAGTATTGCATAGGTTTGTGATACGGAGATTTGTTTAAAAGTGAGTTATTGCAAGGACAATTTACATAGCTACTACCTTCGGATGTAGTTTGGTGATTCTTACCTCTTTAAACCCACACTAAAGTGTCTTATGTCTGGAAAGCATGCCATTTTGTTTATGAATGCTCCTATGTTATAACTATATCTGTATTAAGACATGCAATATGTGTAACTGTGTACCTATATTTTCTTAATATTACATGCAGCAACTTGGGGTATAATCTTTTAATATAACTTGTTTCTTAAACTGAATCAGTTTTTAATGCTAAGCTAAACTTGAGTAGTAATTTCAAAGGATCTGGGAAATCTGTATTAGTAATTAAGCTTTAACTGCAGATTTTTCCTGTAGGAATGAGATGAATAATCTTGATTTTCTATCTGACAGGATCTAAGATGCTAAATAGATCTTTTTATTGGTTTTTTTTAGTTCTACTTTTAAGGAGTTTCCCTCTTTAAAAATATATTCAGTCCAGAACAGGAACTGCAGAGGCCCTGGCATAAAAATAAAGATGAAACATAGGGTTTTAATGCTGTGTGTTTTATAATGACTTTGGCACATCTGGCTAAATAACTGTTGTGCCTCATAGCAAATGTATGTACTTTGTTTTGGACATGCAGTTCTGTTAGCAAGCCTCAAGATGGCAATACAATGTCACTTCTATACTTCCTGTCAAATGTTGGGTATATTCTTAAGGACAAGGTAAAGACTTACTTAAACTTAGATCAGTTTAATTCTAGCATTGTTTTACTTATTTGAATTAGCTATCATCAGAGAAGAAAAAACAAACAACAAAACAACATTGTTTTTAAAGTTACATTTTTGGTAACGTGTACTTAAGGCAAATATTTGTGGGAATATGATAATCCTGCATTTTTCTAAGTGACTGATTCTGCTCCGTGTTTGATGTAACTCTCCTTCTGTCTCGCCAAGTGATAAATTTATTTCACTTGCACAGAGACCACCTGTCAGCTTGGGGTTTCAGTAGTACCATGCTCATTTTCAGTATGTTGGTAGGTGGTTCATAGCTGAATCCTACTAGCATGCATTAATATTAATACAAGTCTAATATTTGAAATAGACCTTTTTATGACAGACACCTGAAGGAGAAATATTTAGAAGGATGATTTAAATTACACTTGATTCCATACTTATCTGAAAATCTATGACCATACTCTTAAATAGTGTTGGGGTTTTTTTTTTTTGGGG
>NW_010286292.1:70826-84039 GCF_000700745.2 Antrostomus carolinensis
TGGAGAGGGGGGGGTATGGGAAGTTGGACAGAGAATTTTTGGTTGTTATGTTCAAGAATAGCTTACAAAAAACTTACGAAATTCCAGAAAACTTACGAATGCCAGAGAAGCTGGTGGAAGGCAATGGTTGTAAGGATGTCAGCCCTGAGCTGCTTTGCTGTAGGGTCCTGAGATGTACTGCTTAACTTCCAAAGAAGCAAAGTCACCTCTTCCCAAAAATACTGGGGGAGCCAGAAATAAAAACTAGGAGAAAGAGACATTGAAATCTCAGTGTCCTAAAATGGGGAAGTGGAGGGAGGAAAAGGCACCAGTGCGAATGGCAGCTGCCTGGGAATTAACAGGGCAGGAGAAGGTACAATGTCCCAGCCACTGGGGAGCTTCAGTTAGTGTCTGCATCTTGGGCACGCACGGAGTCACCCGCTTGCCACAGGAAGCCAGTCTGCACTCACCCCCTGTTCCTAGAGCTGCTCACTGGAATGATGAGGAAAATTGGACTATTTGGAGATACCAAAATGCTCTTGGGTTTTGTTCATCTTCTAAATTATCTAACTTCATCAGTTTGAAGGCACCTTCATCTTACAGCAAAGTCAACAAATGAGTGAAGTAACATACCTAGCGTGCCTGCTAGCCCAATTTCTGAGTTGAAAGGAAGCTTTTCATTATTAGATTGAAATTCCAACAGCTGCCAAGGTGCTAAAGGCTTGTCCAGAGGTTATCTGACAGGTTTCACTGCTGGTCTGCCCCTTAAACCCACCCTAGGCTCACTTCTGGTTTTGTGTGCCATGCATTACCCGAGTTGTTCCAGAAGTTGGTAATGCAAAACTAGCAGATGGGAGAGGCCTAAGCATGGATACAGCAGAGATGGGATTGCCATCTTTTTCTCAGGCTTGTATTTTACAAAAAAAAAAACAAAAAACAAACAAAAAAAACCAAAACAAAAAACACAAAACCAAACAAACAAAAAAACCAAAACCCCCAAAAGTTCAAGATTTTGCTGTACCTGAGCTTACTTAATAAGACTGAAACAAGCAGTCTGACAGGTAAAACTGTTTCAGTATTTGAGTGTTTTTATAAAATTAGTCAGATGTTGAAGAAAAAGACTATCAACATTTCAGGGCATGTTTGAACTTCAGTCATTAATTCTGCTTCTTGTTTGCAGTCTGTGAGCATAAAGTTTTCTTTAAAGTGAAATTGCCAGTGTTTCACAGGCCAAACAAAATATGATTTTGTAGGTCATAGGATTGACAAAATTTTAAACAAACAAAACCCCTTCCCTTTGAGTCTGATTCATAGTAGAAGTCTAGCTTAGGAAATAATTTGAAGGAAGACATAATATGATGTAAATGTGTAAATCAGTGTGCTATTAATAGCAGAAACTTATTTGGAGTACAATTTTGTAGTTCTAATAGCACTCATCCTCCTAATGAATATTGTATATGAGACCATGTTTTTTCCGTAGCAAAGCAGACATGTCGCAGGATTTAGCTTGTGTCTGGGGAGGCTGTAATCTGCTGTTTGGTGATGTGACATGAATATTACCAGTGATTTTATATATTAAGATGTCTGACTACACAGAAGTCATTTGGTCAGACAGCATCTTTTAATTATTAGCTGGAATCTCCCTTTCTTGGATAGACCACCAGAGAACACCCTTATCTTTTTTTATTAAAAGTAGCATGGTTTCTTTTTTGGGTTTTAGTTTAGGGGTTTGGATTATTTGTTTGTTTGTTTGTTAGGGGCTTTTGTTGTTGTTTTTTCTCTTTTGAGATTTTGCAGAGATGACTAAAAGGCTTTGGTTGGAACTGAGATATGATCTCCATTGATATTTATTTCATGACCTGGCAAGAAAAAGTTGTGGAGGAGAAAGGCGATCTAAACTGAATGGCTGAGATAGTGAACCTGGCAATGCTTCAGGCACTGGGTATCTCTGTACAGAAGTCAATTGTGATCCCAGTGATCTTGCAGTGGTAGCACCCTTGGAAGTGAGCTATCCTCATCTGCTGTTGGAGGGCACTCATGGGGTACCCATGAATGCTACTGTGCTAGTCACCCACTGTGAAGATAACAGATTTTATCCCTCTCTGGAGCAAAATGCTAATATTACAGGATTCCTAAGTGGTTTGGTAGAGGAAATGAGGAACGATTGCCTCACATTTACTTTTAAGACATGGGTAAGAAGCTAGATAAGCAGGTTAAAAGCTGTCTTGTCAAACAAATGAACAAAAATGTCTGATCTTTGGTGCATTGGATGTGCGAGGAGTTGAAGATGGAGGGCAGGTGTACACACAGTGCAGCGGTGGCACCTGCCTGGACAGAGGCTTCCAAATAATGCATTTGCTATCAGTCTCTCTTGTCTTTATTGTTGATTTTTTCAGTTGTTGAAATAAGTCAAATTGCAACTGTTACTGTGTTAAGTGTACAATCTGGAGTTTATAATAATTCTCACTGTTTTTGTTGAGCTATGGTGTTCTGTTCACCCACCAGAGGGAGATGCTTTTTACTGGATTATATTCAATTTTTTAAAAATTGCCCATAACATCCTAGCTACATCACAGTGAGTTATGTTAGTATTTGATAGGTAACTCTTGCCCTGTGCTTGTGTAGCGTGGCTCACCCCCAAGGAACCCCAAAGCATTTTACAGGCCTGGTACCACATGAAGGCACACAATGCACGCACAGGAATGGCTTTCACCCACCACTGCTGTGCAGTCGCTTCTTGGGTGAAATGTAACAGCTGCTTGTCAGCACGCTGTAACACTCTATGGTATCTTGAAAGGAACTGAATAGCACTGTGGCAAATTGAAACTGGTGAGACAATTTAAGAAAGTATAATTACCCAATAAACACAGTTACACAGACTGGAGTTTGGCCAGGAGACTGAACTGTTCTTGTGGAAAGTGCAGCAGGATCTGCGATGGTCAGAAGCAGTCGGGACTTCCAATGTTACATTTCTCACACAAAATCACCTCCTCTTTCCCAGTATCTTCCAAATGTTGTTGCTGGAGGGTGAGCTGCTGGTGCAGTGGGGACTGGAGGAGCTGAGCACCAGGCACAGCACTCCCAGCCCTGTGTCCTTCTCTCCCATGCAGGAGCTGGGCAGGCAGCATCCTGCTTCACTCACAGAGGTCTGGTGGGATCATGGTGGGCTGGTACAGCTGGCAGCCAGAAAAGCTGCTTTGCTATTTGGAGAGGAGGGTTTCATTGTAACTGATGACTTTCATTCCTCCTGGGCTTGGCAGCTGAGTACAAGGATGGGACAAGGAGGCTTGGCAATAGAAGTGTCCAAAGCGTGCAGTTTTAAGTGACTGATTACCTGCGTATGCCAATTTCCTTATTCCTAGGGTCTCTCTCAGCCTGATATGTAATCCTCTTCCAGTAGAGCTGCTCAGAACGTCAGCATATTCTGCAATATACACAACTGTCAGTTGCCTAATCCTGAGCCAGCACATGTGTTAAGCACATGCTTCTTTCAGCAGAGGGAACACACTTGGAAGCTGGCTCTAAGCATAGAAAAATTGCTCCCCAGGCAACTTTGTTTGAAAAATTCTGCTATTTCCTTGCAGTTGTTTTCATGTATTTGGTAGACTTGCATTTACCATCTCTGGAGTTATCCTTAGTGTGATGTCTTGTGCTCCCCCCCCTCCACCTCCCATTTCCTATTCCCTTGATAATATTAGAACTTTAAAAGCAGAAGAAAATACAAGCCTGCTCCTTGGTGCGATTTGACAGCCTGTCCTGAATATACTGAGGGTTTGGGTCTTTGTCTCCTTCTTTGTGACTTACTCTGTAGAGGTTTGCTAAGGAAAACAGGGTAAAAATCCTGTAATTGCTCCAGCCCCTATCTCATTTCTAGTGACCTTACAGGCCACACTTCTTAAGTAAAGTTGATGGCCCATTGGCTTTGGGAATACTTTTGCATGAAAAAGGTATCCAAACTATGGTTTTAGCATCACCTTGTTCATAAAGTTCTGCAATTTTATTTCATGACCATCTTAGCCCAGTTAGTTTCCTTTATAGAACAGGAAATTAAAGGCAGAACTAATTATTACAGGGGTTTAAGGAGCTATGTGCCCATTGAGGACCATGGTCTGAATGTGGGGAGGAAACTGGAGTAACGCTACAAGTTGTTAAGGCAAATCCTTATATTGTTGGTAAGACCTCTGCTAGAAACAGTCCCAAAACATAAACGGCTTCTATATTTTTTTACTGAAAAAGATTGCTCCTCCATGATGCAGTCATCATTTATAAAAACAGAAAGCCTTGTCCGTAAGTGGTGTGACTGACAGATCAAAACACAAAAGCTTCCTGATGCTGTTGTGTGGAACATTATTCTTATTAATTTTTCATCTAATCTAAATGATTATATCATCATGTGACAGCAAACCACAAGAATTTTTTCTTACAAGTTAAGTAACGTGAAGTCACTTAGCCAAGCAAAACCCATTGTGCAACCAGAGTAATTTATAAATGTCAACCTTAATTTGATGGTAGTATGAAATTGTAACTTCTGCAGACATGGTGAAAAAAAAAATGTTTCTAAAACTTGAATGTTTCTACTTAAGAAGGGGCATTTCACAGTAATGATGCAGAAATGTACCACCTACTTGTTGGAGGCAGAATGACCTGGTGTGCCCCGCTACAGGATCTACTGAACAGAAACTCAGCTTTCTGTTACAAATATGACCTTTGACAATTTTCCTGTAATTTGACGTTGCTAAATTCATGTGCTATTGCACCAAGATTTGCACTTAAATTAATCACATACATAAATCAGTTGCATGTTCCTTTCTCTAGTCATTTAAAAAGAAGTGAAGAGATTATTTGTCTGTGTGGTTATTTCACGCCCATCAAGTGGGAACATTCACCGGCTTGCAAAATTGGATGCTTGTTGTCTTTGATTTCTTAAAAAGTAACTAGCCTGTTGTCACAGACTGGCTCACCAGATCACTTCCCCTTCATTTGCTAGCACCAGCTCTGAGCAGTGATGAGTCCTGTTCAGATGTACAGGTGTAGAGCATCCAAATATTATGCCGAATATTTGCTCAGCAAATGAAAAGACAATATTCCTCTGGTAAATACATTCTTATCACTAGTCAATGTTAAACATCAGTTCCACGAGACTGTTCAATAATCTATGTATGAGCAAGACTGGACAGTCATGTTCTCCACAGGCATGGTCAAACTGTCAAGGTCAAAACAGGAGCTAAAAGCAAGGGAGGCAACATATTATTGGCAGAAGGCTATCGGATAGGTCTCTGAACTGTCACTCCAGAGAAATGAAACGCTATTGTACAGGTTTGTTTTCTCTTTCTCCTCGAGGCACATTTTCAATAAAAGCAATGCTGGTTGGTATGAGATGTAACAAATCACAAGGAGACAGGGTGAGTGAGCCAAAACCACCATACTCATTTTAATTAAGACGCTTTACAGCTAGTTTAGCCAGAGCCTTTCCAGTTGAAAGGCTAGTTGCTAGCGCAGGATCTAGCCCCTGAATTTGCAAGGGCTGTTGAAATTGGGCCGGGGTGGCACCTGTTGTGATTTTCCACGGGGGCACATACCAGCCTTTGGCGGCATTTAAAGACATGATAATGGTTTAATCCTTCCTGTTCTGCCTTTAATCAGCAGTGGGGGCTTAGCTCTGACTGTACTTCCAAGACTCCATAGGAAACAAAAGGAGAGCTGCTGAACACAGGGGTTTGGTTTTGGCTGGTTGTTGGCTTTTTTAGGTGTTTTTGTTTGGTTGGGTTTAGGTTTGTTTGTTTGGGTTTTTTTGGGGGGGTGTTGGGGGGTGGGGGGTGGCTGTTTCTTTTGTGGGTTTTGTGTGTTTTGGGGGCTTGTTTCTCCTCTTTTGCTTGTCCTGTAGCTTTTCTCCATTGATTTCATGCAGGCCTGGAGTGGATGGGGGATTA
Organism: Antrostomus carolinensis; assembly: GCF_000700745.2. Lineage (NCBI taxonomy): Eukaryota > Metazoa > Chordata > Aves > Caprimulgiformes > Caprimulgidae > Antrostomus > Antrostomus carolinensis. Next base: position 76,736 of record NW_010286292.1, read on the forward strand.
TATATGGGTAATGTAACGAGCTGACAGCCGACCTTTTCAGACACATTGCTTCATCCGGCCATCTGTTTGGTTAGGAGGGAAGGAACAGGAAGATTTCTTACTGTACAGATATATTAAGAAAAGTCAGAAAATTGGACATATGAAGCTTTATATTTTCCATTTATAATACAGTAGTTTGATAGCAGCATATAAATCACTGAGAACACTTTAAAACGGAGTTCTGGCACTCCCACTGCTTAAAGTAGCATTGTTATTTATAGATATTACATGAAGTCTGATGTTATGTTTAAGTGAGCGTTAAACAGTTCAGGCTGTTGTATTGTTGCTACGCACCGGAGAACCTCTGTCAAAGTGACTTTGGCACTGCCACATATCCGCCTTTCTCCCTTTGTCTTCCAAACCTTTCGCCAGTGTTTGCAGTTATCCATGTGCTCAGCGATGGAACAGCCTATTGTTAGTCTAACAAGGGCAAAGTCACACTGGGATTTTTGAAAAAGAAAAAAAGCCAGTTCTTTACCTTGCCTAAAACTTTGTTAAACATTAAACTAGCCATACCAAGGAGTTTAGTGAAAGCAAACACTGAGGGTTTGCTAAACTTAAACCTAATAAAGTAGAAAGTTAATAGTTGGGTACAGAGTGTTTGCTGTTTTAGAAAAGCCAGCTATGACAATACATAAGTGCAAATCAATGGTGCTTTAGAAGGTTTAATTAAAGAGAGTGAAGGTGAAGTGAAGCCTGCAAAACTCTGAGATTTGGCCACAGAGATAGTTTTATGACTTGTGAAGAACCTGAACATCTCTGGTACTCAGGGTAGGATAACTCCTGATGAGGTATATAATTATTATAAATTAGAAATAATTCTTATTAATTAGAATTTCTCTTATGTATTTATTGTGTTAACTTACTATATTTAACAGTTCTTCAGAGCACCCATGAAAGTTGCTGCACCCTGTCCCATTTCATGCAACAAAGGGATATACGTGGTGAGATTGTGTCATGAGTGAGGCAGCTGGAGTTGTTTCCTTTTCCCTCTCCATTTGACCATCATTTGCAATTAAAAATGCACATGCATCTCACCAGATCTCGAGCACCAGGGCACATCCCCAGCAGTCCTTGAGGACAGAGCTGCTGATGGGATCCAAAATCATGTATGTTAAATGTATAAAGCAAAGCGTAAAGCACAGATCACAGGAGGGCTCACACTGATTGCCAAGCATTGAGAGGTCTTTGCTTAGGTTGAGTGTAATATATATTTACCTTGTTAATACTGGTGTGCCCTGGTAAAAGCTTCTCATTGCAAGGAAAGACACCTGCATAAGTTTCAGGGCCTGATGTTTTTCTTTAGATCATGTAGTTGTGTTTCAGTCTGAAAGGTTTCCAAGGGAATAGAGAAGGGAAAGGAGAGGATGAGAGTAGTGTGGGAACTCTGAGAGTGTCCCCTTCCTCTCTGCTTGCAGAAAAAACATCTTGTCCAGCACAGGAGTTAACTTGCTGTTTTAAGTAGAAGGGATAGTTAGGAAACATCATTGTTCATTATAAACAAGAAAACAGACGTAATATTTGAAATTCTGTAGCTAAAAGAGGTGGAATATTGTTGGAAAAAAATACTGAAAATTCATACAGATTTGAAGTAGGAAAGTAATGGTAGTTTGTTTAAAAAACAACCAACCAACAACACTACAAAACAAACCAACAAAAATACAACCACCAACGAGAAAATGCTCTGCTCCATGGGTTTCAGTGGAAGTAATGAACCTTTGCTAAGATTACTGGAGTGTTAAAGGCATGTTTCTGGCCTATGGAAAGACACAAGTGGTCATTAAAAGCTGTCCTCAGGCTGGTGTTAAGATGGGAATGAAGAAGAAAAAAGACTGAGGCAAATCAAGTGGTCAGAAAGGGAGAATGATCTATGGTGAAAAAAAAAGAAAAATCTAATAGAACAACTGTAGGAGGTTTACAAAGAAACCAGAATAATAAATGTGGTGAAATAGCTATTACTGTACTTTACTGGTGTATTTTCTTTAGTAAGTGTATAGATCTAAAGGCACTGGAAGCAGAATCCTCTTCTTTAGGATGAAAAATCTGAACTGAAAGAAACTGAGTCCACTTCAGAACAGGGATAGAGGGGACTAATACTGTGCAAGACTAACGAGGTCTTAATGTTAATACCAGCAAAGAGAAAAATACCTCTTGAGAGAATTCTGTCAGGACAAATTGTGAACATGCGCAGAGAGCTTCCTGGCTTTACACTGGCCTCAAGAGATGGCAGAAGAGAGCGTTTAATAAAATGCTTTAAAGGTCTTGTTTTTCAAAGGCTTTTGAGCAGAAGGAAACATTTTCTGTCTTAGTTCAGCTGCTGATGGCATCTGTGGTCATCAATTAGATATTGTTCTTATCATAGTAGATCAAATAACAACGTGAATTTACAAATGACAGGTGAAAAGCCTTTTAGAACTTAGTTTTTGTCCAGTATCCAAAAATATTCTGGCAAATATAGAAATATCTGAAGGCTTAGGGCTTATTTGTTATTCTCCTTATTCTATTTGCATTGTGGCTGAGATCCCATGGGAGACCTGCAACTACTGGAAGTCTGGGCGTTGAACTCGAGTTCGCCAACTTCAGTGGAAGTGGAGCAGGTCCATTTGCCTTTGCTGGTCCTCAGCACTAAACGCCCAGCTTGTTTTTGCTTAGGCTACACCTCTTGCTTAACACAGTGCTAATTTGTGTGGTTTATAATATGGTTCACTGAAAAGAGTTTTTGTTTTAACAGAGGGTCATTAATAGACGGAAGTTATTCCTCAGACTGATGGACTGTCCCCTTCTCTCTTTTTTTAGTGCTTTGAATAATTCAGAAATGAATGATTTGTGTAACAACACTGAGAGAACGTTTATATAGACAAATTCTGCTCCTGGCCAGTAGTAATTTTAAAGTTGGGTAGTGTTCAGAAAAGCATAATTCATAAAAACAACATTAATGAAAGCTGTAATGAGACCAAAGAAAAGGGAATAATCGTAGTGTGTGTACTTTTTTTTTTCCTTTAAGCAAGCAGAAAGACTTTTTTTTTAACTACACAGTGCAAACAAGAGCTAGCAGATGTGTCTGAATAGGCTTTGGGATTCAGCAGATAACTCAAACAGAATTAACAATATACTAGAAGCTGCACTGCAATTTGATTTATGGCAAAAGCAGTCTTCAAACAGATTCAGTTTTAGTGTGTATTTTTGTCTTCTCATGAAATGAGACCTGAAAATTGGAAGGCCATGTGTGATGACAGAGGAGGAAAGTGCTATTAATCAAAACCACTTTTGTTCAGATCTTCAAAGCCTTTCTCCCACCTTTTCTATCTTTATCTGTTTCTAAGTTTTCAGTTTAGCAGGCATTTATAATCTAAATTGAACTACAGTAGCAGAGTGACTTGTTCAAGATCAAGTGCTTTTAGTCCTAAATATTTTCTGCTCAGGAATGCTGAATGTTTCTAGAATCAAGCTGTTATTTTTTCAAGATATTGCAAATTAATTAATCATATGTTAAATATGTGAAATAGAATCAATGGTTTTGTATTTAAAACAAACAAACAAAAGCCCAAACACACAACAAAAACCCCCTGATTAACTGGTATACTTTTTGCTACTTCAGATACTGAAAAAAGATAAAAAAAAGTCAGTCTTGAAATGACCTGATTTGAGAAAAGTTGATGAACCAGCCAGTTAGACCAAAAAAAAAAATAAGAGAAAAGTATGACTATATTGCTTTTTCATACAGAGAAAGAGTAAGCAAAAGTAGTTATTGAGCCCATATCAGTGCATTAATACCAAGGATAATTATACTACAAAAGTGTTGGTGTTAAAAAGGATTTCTTTTCCAGCTGTGTTGCCTTAGCCTACAAATATGCATGTAGAGGGGGAGTTTATTAACTAAACTTCACTGTACTGTTTTTATTAAATTGTGTAGTGTGTGAGTATCTTACTTCTGTAAATCACAAGGGCTTGGCATTTCTGTTGAATTTTCTGTGTATTCACTGTCACTTAAATTTATCTTCTCTGTGAATTAGTATGCACTTCCATTTGAGCAGGGAATGTAAAGTTTTACCTGAAAGGTATTTGCAACTTTTCTGTAGGGTGGAGGCTAACCAGCCTTGCATTAAGGGAGATAATGATAAACAATTTTTCATCTTTTCCCTGGAAGCTGACATGAAAGATGAGAGAGGAAGACTAGCACAAAGATTAACAGCTCCACAGACTATTTTTTTACAAAGCTACATACTGATGTGCTGACCTTGTGTTGGAGAGCTGCATCCATTGCAACAGAAGCATCATCCTGTACTCTCATGTCTCTGTCATTGCTTGGTTGTTTCTCTGAGCTTCTACACAGATCTTAATTTCACTTTTTGATTTACAAGGTTTAGTACAGCTGCACTAAAGTCAGGACACCAAGTAAACACTCATGGTTTCTCTTGCCTGTGGTTACAAACAAAACGCTATGGAAATGACGGGGTTTTTAGCATACTTGAAAAAGAAAAAGAATTCTCCACTTGACAGGAATAACTGCTCCCATAAACTCATGTTGCTGTAGCTTGTACGTTACCAAGGTACATATATCAATAGAGAAAGAAAAGCAGAGAACTGTTTGTTTCTTCATTACCCGTGGCAACAGTATTATCTGTGCCTTTTATTTTTGTAAATGCATTTTTTGTACTCTGTAAAAGCTTATGTCTGTTCTACAACTCTAAAGATCTGAGCACAAATGGGAGTGTGTGGAGGTACATGTTTCTGAAAGCATCAGGTTTTTATTTCAGTGTCATAACTTTTATAAAAAGGATGTAAACATGGCCTTTGGGGTGCTTCAGATTGGCAGTATCTAGTGATCTAGAATGGTGTTTAAATTTGATTTAGAATTACATTTTCCTTATACAGAACTGTATTTTAAATTCCTGTACATGTTGTATTGAATGCATACTCTTGTTTAATTTGTTAGTAATGGCATATGATCTATTGCACTCGCTGTAAAATGTTTTGAGTAGGTATGTCATGTTCTCCTGTCTCTGTTCATACACTGATATTCTTGGCTTCAGCTTTTGTATCTAAAGCAAAACAATGCCTTCACAGGTTGTGTATTCTTTCACCTAACTTCTTTAGTATGTGGAAATTCGTCCACTGGTTCTACAAGTTAGTCAAAAGCATTCTGTGTTATTTCACAGATGTTTCATGAAGTAGGTAGGACTTACTTTGTGGGGTAGGAGGGGAAAATAAGTGCTTTTTAATTGGTTCCTTTAAGTAGGCAGCTATAGTCTGGACAAAGATGTTAGGCAAATGTTGCTGGTTGCTTGTATTTCAAAATAATTTACTTGGTACTGAAAGGATGGTCTTCTAAATGCTTTTGGCATTCTTTCTCCAGCTCCTGCCAGTGGACGGCCATCAAACAGTATTAAACCACCTGGAACAACTGACCGGAGTGAAAAATTTGTGACAGCACCTCAGCTAAATGAGCAAGACACGTTGGTTCAGAGGGCAGAGCATATTCCCGCAGGAAAGCGTACTCCCATGTGTGCGCACTGTAATCAAGTCATTAGGTTTGTATCTATTCATCTCTGACAGCAGGGCTTTGTTTTACTTTCATGGTTTTTCATTCCTTAGTCACAAGTGTTTTAAGACTCTATTTCAATAACGCAGAACACTGTTTTCATGCATGGTTTATCTAAGAAAACTGAGAATGAGAGTAATGATGGAGGAAAACATTGTGAACTGCTAACAGTCACAGCCTTACAACCTGTTTTACAGAGAACCAGAAAGCTGGGTGGAGTAGAGCAAAAGTAAAACCAAAGAAAAGTAAGCAAGTCGGTTTTCACTTATACACCCATTCCAATAAAATTGAGAAGATTAGCAAATTGGAAACCAATGAGAGAGTATATTCTTGTAAAGACTAACTTGTCACAAATGTTGATTTATAAACTAGAATTTCTGATCAAGAAGAAGAAAAATAGCAGACTCCATTCATATAAGAAAAACAAAGAATAGAGGCTTAACAATTGCTAAGACTGTATTACTAATAATTTTCTGCAGTTAGATTTGGCAGGCTCTTTGGCCTTTGGGTATTACGGTAGCTAGTGTCCTTGACTTGTATGACATGGGTATAAAAGATTAAGCAACACAAAAACAAGTGTACCAAATGAGATTAAGTTAAATAAATTCTGCTGAGCCCCTAAGATATCCTATCTTTAGCCAGAATTTCATACGGAGGAAGAATTGAATCTAGGTTGCACTGTTCAGTCAGTGATTTCTGACAGTTAACCATGACTATCTCATCCAGGGAACTGTAATCACTTTTCATGTCAATGTGCAAATAATCCTGACTTCCATCTACCTTGCATTTTATTTCTTCTCTAAAATAGAGATTTCCTGGGATTATTGGGAGAAATATATTCTTTTAAAGTGTTTTCTTCCTGGTTCAGTTATCTGCATTGTTGAATTATAAGGGGAAAGTAAAGCATTGTAATACTCTTTTTTATTAATCTGTGTCCTAGTGAACAAAATAGTTTTGCATGTTTTCAGTGAACAAAATAAGAGAGCCTGCACTATGTTTCAACATGGTTAAAGAAAGAAACTTGTTTGATTAGAAAATTGAATTCTGAGAAATGAGGAGCTCTGAGCTAAGTTTAATTCAGAATAATAGAAAAATCATCTTTTCTACTTTGGCATTTTACAGCTTCTTGAGCCCTGGCTTGGATTGTGCATCAGAAGATGCAGCTAACTTGTCACTAGGTCTCTACAGATGAATTGAATCCAGCTTGCTTACTTCCCCTAGATTTCTGTTCTGATAGTTCACTACCAGTTTTGTTAACGTTGGGTTAATTTTAGAGGACTTTTTGCTAACTTATCTGTGATGTTTTGGAGAAATTTTTCCTACTTCCATTGCATATGTCAAGGTAATAAAAATTATATATGATCTCAGTCCCCTTGAAGCAATAGAAAAAATATTTATAAATTCCCAACATAGGTGTACATTTTTCTAATCCAGATTTTTTGCTTCATGGCAAAATGGAAGATTAATATCAAAAAGGACTACACACTTTTTGGATGAGATTCATCTGATTCGTTGAACAGCTTGTCCCATATAATCACTGTGTCTTTCTTTAGTATTCTGACTTTGTTCCCGGGGCAGTGGAGAGCTTTAGATTTGTGTCTTGTAAATAATACTTGAGCAACCATGCACTTTCCTTTTTGTTACTATAATTTCAGTTTAAAAATAAATACAAATGTAACAAATCCACTATATGCTGCACCTTTTAAGGCACCTGTGGTTCAGC
>NW_010286292.1:84053-90372 GCF_000700745.2 Antrostomus carolinensis
AGCACAGTGTGTAGATCACTCCGGAGCAGCCAACCTCTCCTCTTGACCCTAAATCACTTGCTGCTTCTCCCCACTTGGATCACCATTAAAAGGAGATGAGTTGCCACCCTGTAAGAAGGGGAGTCTATTGGTCCATGGAGCAACCTTCATTTCTTAGTGGCTGCATGAGGAGAAACTGTGGAGTCCTGATTGACAGTCTTAGGCCATTATTGCGTATTGTAAGTGACACCTTTTCTTGAATAGTAACTGATATCCACCTCTAACCTCTTTGTAATTTGCTGGTGGTATTTAAATCCTTGTATTTCTGCATATGTTAAATGCCACCTCAATTATTAAAAGGAAGCATTGTTACATTTGAGGATGAGTTGATGTGCATTATTCAATGCCAAATATTATGTGCATTAATTAATGCCAAATATGCCTCGTGTTCACAGCAGACAGTGGACCTGGAAGATCGCAATGCCATTTTGAGTTCAAGTTTTAGCATAATTACAGTTCATGGCCCTTAGTGGTAGCGTTACCTTTGAAAAGGTAGGAGGAGGATCAAGTGACATTGCATTGTACATCTGTTTAGAAGCCAAAATGCATTGTGGAGTTGGTTACTTTACACTCAGGCATAGAATAACCATGGCTGGTTGAACCAAAACCATTTCTTAGTGACATCTTATAACTTTTTAATATATCTTTAATTATTCATACTGAGATTGTCTGAAGATTCCAGTTTTTTCCAAAGCTTCATTGAGTAAGCTTTTCTTTCCATGTCTGAATGAATCAAAGTTGGAGGCAAATTAAATTTCCCATGATCTGCTTGCTGTGATGGTCTGACAAACTTCTGACATTTTCTGATGAAGACTTCTGGTTCCTAGGCAGTCTCAGTGGGTGCTGCAGTGCAGAGTTGGCTCTCCCTTTGAAGTCCACATGTGTTTTCCCTGGATCTCCATTCTGAGCATACTCTTTGACATATCTGTTTGTGAATGATGATTTGGTTTTGTCACCTTTTCATACAGCTTAATTATTTTAAAGGCACGAGGGAGAAACTACAAATGGTGCTTCCCTTCAGCATCTCCTATACAGAAATAATATATCATGCCATTTTCAAGTGAGGAGAAAAATAAACTTCCCAGAGTGCTGTATGGTTAACCATAAAATGATTAGCCTACTTAGCAAATGTGGAAGTCCTTTTGTTCTCTGTACTGACAAATTCCATCTTTGGCTTGCTATGATAATAAAAGCCACGAGAAACTAGATTATCGGCATGCTAATACATTGTGACCATACTGATGAAGTTATATTTAGTTAAAAGTGTAAAGATAGTGAAATTACACTTATATTCCCTGTATGTTTAGTTCTCCTTCCGATTTGCCCCTATTACATTAGTACTTGCAGGAACCAGATGTTTTAGGTGGCTACCAAATTTATGTATCTGGCAATCCTTTGGGGCATAAGATTCTGTATATACTTTGTAAATAATATCACAATCTCATTTTAAAAAGTAATAATAATAATGACAATTTGCCTACATCTGTGAGTTTGATTCACATGGTCTAGATGATGATGCCAGAAATTTGTTCAGAAATGTTTAGTATGTCAAAGTAGCCTGGGATAGAGGCATGTTCATAGTCACCTGTTGCTAGTTGGAATATCCTATGTCTTTGGATGGAAGGAAGGTTTTTAGCACCATCTTTAAAAGTATGTTCTAGTTGACAGACGTATGTGGAATTTTTTTTTTATTGTTTTTTGTTTTTTAAATGGAGAAAGGCTGAAGCCATCTGCAGCCATCTTCCTAGTATTTCATGCCCTAGCTATTTCCCGTCTGGTTGTGCGAGTGTAGGCATGTGGCCTCCTTACTCAGATCAGGGCTTTAAACTCCTTTTCAAATGAATACAGCAAATAAATACCTTTCATTACTGGAAGCTATCATTTCGATTGCAAAAATATCCAGAGACCAGGAACACCTCCAAGTTCTGAATATCATGTTTTAGTGTATTTTATGTGGCAGGTGTTTATTTTTTTTTTCTTTCTTCCACGTGCTTTGGGGCAGCTTTTAAGCCAGTGGTGTCATTAAGCTGCAGCATCAGCTTGACATGTTTAAACTAGGGCCTGATTAAAAGTAAAATTGTATTTAGAAAGTGTTCTTCTGGACATGTGTGCGCAGGGAGCCAGCCCACTAATGGAACACCTCGGAGACATTGTGCAGGGCATGGCCACAGCTGTCTGGGGACTTTGGGAAAGAAACTCCATAGGTGCACTCTTGAGCTGTTCCCCATCCATCTGGGTTCCTATGCACTGTCCTAAATGGCTAACCTCAACATGTCAGCTGTAAACTCTGGAGAGCTAAATGCAGCAGATGTTATAAAAATTCCTTCCCCTCCCGTTGCCAGTGTACTTGCTTTCCATTGCAGAGCTAACTGAGTCTATCATTTGGGTGCAGATGGCCAGAAACTCAATCCTACCTGGAGCCGGGAGAGCCTCTTTGGTGTCAGCCTTGTGTTAATGAATCTGTTAAATTAGCCGGTGCTGACACGGCGCACTGAGAGCACTTTGTTGTACATAAGGGCTTGTATTGTTTGATCAGTACATAACTGAAAGGGTATTGATGTAAAAAGGTGTTTGTAGGGCAGCGGGAGGGTATCGAGTTAGGTCGGTGTTTGTGCTGCTCAGGCATCTGCTGGGAGCCGGGGCCAGAGAGCTGCGCTCCACCCAGCTCCCTCTTTAAAGGGCTATGAGCTGCTCTCCAGGAGCCCTTTTTCTCTGCCTTCTCTCTAATAATCATAGCTGAATAGAAGAAACTGGTTTAGATTTCAGTATGCTCATCATCTCAGAAGGTGTGTGAGTTGTCCCAAATCTGTTTGAGTACCTTATTTTTGACTTCTCATCTTGTTGAAAATACATAGCATCTCTAGAGAAAATGTAGAAGAGAAATGAAAATAATTACCCCCTACTCTCAATGAAGTCACATTCTGCCTTCTGCCCACTTATATTCCCATCTTAGAGTCAATATAACCCAGGAAGCAAATTTCGAGGTTTTTTTCCTTCTCTATTGCTGTTGCTTTGTTCATATGAAAGTCTTACCTTACACAAAAAACATTCTTGTAGCTTGCTCAATTAAAAAAAAAAAAAAATACATGTTTACCAACAGAGTGGTGGTATTCGTACCTTACACTTTTTTGCAGTGAAGTATTAGTATCATTATTTTTTGCAGTGATGCATTGCTGGAAGAATGGCATCTTTATTGGTCTTGCCAAAACGGAAAATCTGATGAGGGAGATGTACTTGAACCACAGAGTTCACCTGAAATGTAAATTCTGGAAGGTTGAATGTTGGTGAGACCTTGGAGGCACCTCATTAAATACGTTCATTTAAGAAATTAGCATGCTGAATATGTTTTCAAATGAATACAGATACAGTGGTGCATGCCTGGGATTTACGAGTGACAAACTGAGAAATTTTTGTTGACTGAGAAATGGACAGGTTTATGCTATTAACCTTGTTGTATTAGCCAGACAAGTGCTATTAAAAACATTATTATTTTCTGTTTGCATATACTAGAGGAGGTTCTGTATTTGGAGAAAATGGTCCTATTTTAACTAGCCTCTGAAGGAAAAGGAAAAGAAAAAAAAAAAGACAACCCCCTGCCAAAAAAAAAAAAAGTCCCCCAGCAACTGGGTTATCCTGTAACAAACTTGTTGGATAAGGACAACAATTGAATTTTTGTCTCACAAGAAACTGATGTTACCAGGTCTTAATTGAGTCAAGCCTACTTTAACATTTCTGGCCTTGCTACAAACGCATGCTGAAAGGGAGCTGATTGTATCACTGGGTGAAATATCTCTTTGCAAATGATTGGGAACATAGGGAACATCCTCCTTCTTCTCTTCCCTAGGAGCCACTTCAGCACTGTATTTAATGTAGTTTTAAAACAAGATTTCTGAAATGTGTGGCCAGCAGGTCGAGGGAGGTGATTCTCCCCCTCTACTTCGCTCTCGTAAGGCCCCACCTGGAGTACTGTGTCTAGTTCTGGAGCCCCCAATGCAAGAAAGATATGGACCTGTTAGAACGAGTCCAGAGGAGGCCACGAGGATAATCCGAGGGCTGGAGCACCTCTCCCATGAGGACAGGCTGAGAGAGTTGGGGCTGTTCAGCCTGGAGAAGAGAAGGCTCCGGGGAGATCTTATAGCGGCCTTCCAGTACCTGAAGGGGCCTACGAGAAAGCTGGGGAGGGACTTTTTACAAGGGCAGGTAGTGCTAAAATAAGGGGTAATGGTTGTAAACTGGAAGAGGGTAGGTTTAGATTAGATATTAGGAAGAAATTCTTTACTGTGAGGGTGGTCAGACACTGGAACAGGTTGCCCAGAGAAGCTGTGGATGCCCCCTCCCTGGAAGTGTTCAAGGCCAGGTTGGATGAGGCTTTGAGCAACCTGGTCTAGTGGAAGGTGTCCCTGCTCATGGCAGGGGGGTTGGAACTAGATGATTTTTAAGGTCCCTTTCAACCCAAACCATTCTATGATTCTGTGAAATGCAGTGAAGTGAGGAGAATTAGTATTTATTGGGGTCAGATGTTCCTGAGAGAGTTCAATGGGAATGGGAATAGATACAGTCAACACTTAATGTTTTCTTAGAGCCTGTAAGAGGAAAGAATAGATGGAGCAGCATGTTTGTGAATAGTGTAGTAACATCACAGAGGTATTGTAGGTTAAGCCTAATAACAGGTTTTGCAGGAGCCATTGCAGGGGTATTTGCTGATGAAAATCTCTTCTTTTTAATCAGAGGACCTTTCTTGGTGGCTTTGGGGAAGTCGTGGCATCCAGAGGAGTTTAATTGTGCTCATTGCAAAACCTCTATGGCTTACATCGGGTTTGTGGAAGAGAAAGGGGCACTGTATTGCGAGGTCTGCTATGAGAAGTTCTTTGCCCCTGAGTGTTCAAAGTGCCAGAGGAAGATCCTTGGGGTAAGTGACCAGCAAGTGGACTGTTTTTCAGTGTTACAATATGCAATAACCACAGTGTTCAGTGCCCCGCTGTAATGAAATTCCCTTTTATTTGGCCCAGTTTGCATTCTTCCAAACATACTCTAACATACCTTTTCACCTCCCATCTCATGCAGAATATGGTTTTGGCTCTTCTAATGTTGAGCCTTTTCAATCTCTTTGAGAAAAGGTGCTGTAGTCTCCAAGTTCAGCCCCTGTTTTCGTGAAGCTGTTCTGTAGCTGTTGTAATTACTAGATTTTCTTGAGCAAAATGCTTTTAATTGGCAGCTTTCTACAGAATTGGAGGGGGTGGGGGGAAGGAGAAAAAGAAATAATCCTCCTTAGCTGAGTGCTGAGGAACACTCTTGTTGGCTAGATGTGAAGTACCAAAATATTCCCAGTGGTAAATGTAGATAGAAAGACGCATTATCCTACTCGGCACTAATATTGCTCCTTGGAGCCCGCCAGCTGATCGTCGGCCGCTTTACTGCAGACAGTGATGTCTGGACTCTTGTGTAACTGGGGTCACACAGGGCTCTGGCAGTGCAATTCTCAAGTCATATTTGGCACTATAGCGTCTTACAAAACAACACAGAGCAGTCATAATTTTCTGTGATGTCTTCTGATTAACTATTCACAGACTGAGGAGGTGTCAGAGATGCTGCTTTTCTTATTTCAAGGGACTGTTGGGGGTTAGAGCCTAATTAAAATCGAAAAAGTGAACAAAGTACTTGTTAAATGTTCAGCTCTGTGTTGAACCTTCCAAAAAATGAAAGGTTGCTTATAACAAATATGCAGATGTACCAAGAAATAAAGCACTTCATTAAGTTTTAACTTCAGCAGAGATTGTGTGCACAGCTCATTTTCAAAGTAGCAGTAGGAAGTAAAGTATTATTGAAACAAATCAAGTATGGAGGCATGGTCGCCATAATCTAGTCATCACATCAAAATAAGGCGTTAATAACACTTTTTCTAATCCCCACAGGAAGTAATAAATGCTTTGAAACAAACTTGGCACGTTTCCTGCTTCGTGTGTGTGGCCTGTCATAACCCCATTCGCAATAATGTCTTCCACTTAGAAGACGGTGATCCCTACTGTGAGACGGGTAAGAAGCAACACAATCAAAGTTTTCTGCAGCTGTGTGGGGAAGCAGAGCTTAATAAGGTTGGAAAAAATAATAATTCCTTTTTCTTAGGCTTCGCTTCAGAAAAAGTGTCCCAGCAAATTCATATAGCTTTGATATGTCAATTCATATATTTTGTTTTGATTTTTTAAGAGCAGCAGCAAATGCTGTAGACACTTTGAGTTTGCCGCAGGAGAAGCTAGTGAGAATTTCTTCATTGGCTTCAGCA
>NW_010286292.1:90384-124758 GCF_000700745.2 Antrostomus carolinensis
AGCAGGAGCAGGCTTCTTGTCAGTGGTTTTACTTGTTGTTTCTGTTAAGCCCTCAGCTGTAGGTATCGGTAATACAGCAAAGTGTTAATTTTAGGGTGACTTTCTGGTTGGCTTTAAAATAATCTGGAGTTTATGTAAATCTGCTTGTTTACTAAACAAGCAAATGCCAGTGGAGTAATGTGTTTTACTCTGAATAGCCTTATTCACAGCCAGGAGGAACTTTCAAGAGTAAGCAGTCTGCCCAGGAAGTTTTTTGCAGGATCAGGGATAATATCTGTTAAATGCAAACTTGGGATAAAAAAACAGGCTGTCAGGGGAAAAATACAGTGATACAATTATAGCACTTGAAAGCCTGATGAGCAATATTATGTGAAAGATGCGGTTTAGAAGTTCAGAAGGATTCTGGTTTGGTTTTTAGCACTTCCAGCTAATTGTATCTTTTTTTATTAATATGAACAGTTTTTGTTTATATTGGTTTCCTGGTTTGTTTAAAACTTTCTATGTACCCTTCTGGGCTAGGAAAGAAACAGATAATCTTTGTAAAACAATTCCCACAAAATGGAAAAGAAATAAGATTGTATCAAAATTATCTATTTTCACACTGCATACTGTCCACATCCATGTTAGAACCATCAGTCGAACCTTTCCTGTGTTTTTCCTTCTACTGTAAGGAGCATTATAGTTTAACTAGAGGTGGAAGTGGATTCACTAGGAAGAGATTTAGCATGAAATCCCAGTGACCTGTTTGGAGCTAAGATTTCCTTCTGGGTTGATACCACAGTTCACAGTGGGGTGCCATGGAGAGTGCTAAGTACTGAAAGGATGAGGAAAGCAGGCAAAATTTATCCAAAGTATCTTTGTCAGAGTGACTTTAATGAGGTGTCGGCAGATACAGAAGGACAGAGTAGGTTATTGCTAACTCAGTGATGCAAGTGGGGTAACGTGTTGCTCCTATTAAGTTTGTGGAGCAGCAGAGGAAGCGGATATAAGAGCAGCATCCTCCAGTGTGACAGCACGGTGAAATTTCATCCTGAAGCAATCTGAAGCCCCTAATCTTGGAACCGTTTCATGATTCAAAAATAGTACTGAAGGAATCGATAATTCCCCTTTGGGTGGAAAGCTTGTGACGGGGTTTAATATTGAATTCATGTTCCTGCCACCAAATGGCCCGTATGTTGTGCGGTGCATTGATTTGTGCTACTGTTACGACTCCCGTGCACAAATGCGAACTTTTCTATGCTGTGAGCAGGAAACACTGGAATAAAATGTCAAGAATACTATACTTCTCACAAGGTTTATTTCTGAGATAGAAAGTTGCTTGCACAACTTAATGTAGACGCATTATGCGGGATGTTATTGGCAGTGATACGTTGTAATGGCTCTGGCTCTCTAACTCCATGTTGAGATATATTCCTTCTTCAAAGACCTTCAGTCCAGCTGGAGTTAAGAGTCTATGACTAATTTTGAAGAAATAAGGAGTAAATGTCGTTGCCAACTTTCCTCCTTCCTAGTGCAAAGAAGAGTTCTAATTTTAAATCTGTATTTGAAATTATAACAGCATCAGCTATTAGTATTAAGGACGTTAAACTGCAAAATGTTCTGGTTTTGTATGTCAATGCTAAAATTAAATTAAAAGTCCAGATATCTACAACTTTGAACTTTTTTTAAGTGCAGAGTTAGTAACCTAGTTTTGAAAACACTGTGTGCAGGAAGCATGATATGTGACTGTGTGAGAAGTCTACCTTGAAAGGTTTCTGTGGTACCACAATTCAAGCCTGCAAAAGCAATAGAAAGCTGATGCCCTTCATTCTGCCTTATCTATTGCCATTTCTTCAGAAGAAAAGCCAATAAACTTATCAACACAAACCACAGGCCAACTTACAAAAGGCTTTAGCTACTGGCACCAGGAAAATATCTGTAAAAGATTCTGCATGAACATGAATGTGAAGAGCTGAAACAGTGTGGTCATGAGACTGTGTCCTTCAGGGGCTTTGCACAGATGTGTTCTACCATTTGACATTTTTATTGTCTGTCTTCTGCTGAAAACATTTGCAAATTCATCCTGGTAGCATGGATTAATGAAGACAATTGGTGAAGCTTGCCACTGGCAGCCATCAAGAGCTTTGTTTTTCCAGAGCACTTGTATTCCCTGTCCTGCTGAGATGCCTTCTATGATGATGCTTTTTGAGGTCATCATACAAAGCACTATCTTACTAAACCAAAACAGTTTTCTCTTGGGCTCAACATATGTGATAAGCCTCTGTTAGCTCTCCTGCAGTAAGCACTGGGGCTTCAACAGATCTTTATCATCTAGCAGAAAAACAAAATTTTCTTGTACCCCACTTGCCACTCCTTATGTCTCCTTGAAAACAAACATTGGCATCTAATTTCCCTGTCAGAGGCAGAGTGCTCGTATTAAAGATGGAGTCCAAACCTTCATTATGGTTGTCACTCTGTCTGTAGTTCATCTTAAGAAGATGTAATGATGCATGACATTATGAATTCACCCTGGTAGCATGCTGATCCCAAATTCTCTTGTGTTACAGCATCAACGCTGTTGTCCTCTGTGCAGGAAAAAAACTTCCTTCTTAGAATGTGGTGTTTGAGAGTTGAAATAAGTGGCAAAGACCAGACCACTTGGGGTGAAATTTAGTTCTGCACAGGTGGGCAGAGAAGGGCTGTGGTGACTTTTAGCTCCTGAGATGGCTCTATGCACAGAGAAGCGAGTGTCACACACTGAGACTGTAGGATGCTTCCCACCCAACTTCATGCATGTATTTTATCCTGCTAGTCTGCCCTGCTCTCGCAGTCAGTGGGGAACATGAACAGTTCAGTGCCCTTCGCTTTGGTCCCTGCTCTCTGAAACTGCTGGGAGAGCTTTTCTCTGCTGACTCCAGGGGAGCCTCCAGAGGCGCCAGTCAATCCAGTGCCTAAAAATGAATGGTGCAAATACCCTTCAGTGATTCTAGTCATTAATAATCGTCCTGACACCCTACTGATACTTTTTGTTAAATGCAATAAATATATTGCCAATGGTTTGGTTTTGGTTTGTTTTTTTGTTGTTGTCTTTTGTTGTTGTTGTGTTTTGTTTGTTTGTTTTGTTTTGATTTTTTAAGACATGCAATAAACTCTAGTTCTGACTTGATCCACATTGCTGGACTCTGTTTAGGACAGAAGTCTAATGACTGCATGATTTTTTTGTAGTGCAGTCTGGAGCAAATATTGTGGCAGAATGTAGGCAGGAGTTTGCTATCACTGAGGAGGTCTGTTGTGTGAACAGCCAGTATATGCTTTCAAGGCAGAGCCAGAGAGGAGGTAAGGAGCACGTAGAGCCCACACGGGTGCTCTGCAAGGAATGCATTTCCCCCCTGAGCGCGCTATTGATCTCAAGGAAATGAAACACCAGGAAGATGGAAGCATTGCTCACTTGAAAGGATAAGGAATGGGGTAAGAACTGAATTAACAAGAAAAGGAGGGCATCCTGGTCTTTCCATCTAGGAGCTCTTTATTCAGTGCACTCAGTATTATAAAACTCGGCAAGTGTAAACCCCCTGCCATTGAAAGAAAAGCACAAAGGTTTCAAAGGGTCAGTCTCACTTTTCTGCATATTCTTCATCTTTAAAATCTGTTTGTATTTGTTTGCAGATTACTATGCCCTCTTCGGTACTATGTGCCATGGCTGTGAATTCCCCATTGAAGCTGGAGACAGGTTTCTCGAAGCCTTGGGCCACACTTGGCATGACACTTGCTTTGTATGCTCAGTAAGTAAAGCTACTCCACATTTTAAACAAAACTATGGCAGCAGTGCTTGTGAGAACCTGACCGATATGGGAGCTAACAGCTATAACCTCTTTCAATTCTCCAAGCCCAAACAAAAAGCACTTTCCCAGTTATTTGGAAGGTGTGTTGCTATTGTGAGCCTTGGCACCAGTCCAGAGGAGCTGGCCTGGATTGCAGCCATGTGTCCTAGCATTTAACCCTTGACGTTTACTTCCTCAGAGCAAGCGTTGAAGGCCATACACGAACAGGCTGTGGTTCTGAAGTAGCAAGAGTAATTTTGACGTAAAGACACCATAGCCAAAGTGTCACCTGCTAATATTTTATGACCAAAAAAAACCCCTCCTGCGCTAATAATCAGATTTTTTCTTTTAAATCCTAAACTTAACTCTGCTCTCAATTAAGAACCTGTTGACTTAAAGGAAGCTTGTGTTTACATCAACCATTAGTATTACATCAAAGAGTATCCCTAAGAAAAATGTAATTCTTATTCTTTGAATGTAGTTGTGCACAGAACAATGCTGATTTGACATTCTGAATAATGTATGGGGTAATTCATCCATCTGAATTGAGTGATGTTTTCTTTTTTTATCTAATTTCAGGTATGTAGTGACAGTTTGGAGGGTCAGACTTTCTTCTCCAAGAAGGACAAGCCACTGTGCAAGAAACACGCTCACTCTATCAACATCTGATGCCTTGAGCTCATCTTGTGTAACATATGTACTGAGCAGAAAGAAAGGTTAAAATGTCTGTGTTCAATAATTGGTTAAAATTATTTATACATTACTTTCTCAAAGAGAAATGTGAAAACGTGGGGGGGGTACACTAATTTTTTTATCAGTTAGTTTTGCTTCATAAAAACATAGGAATCAGGAATTGCACCCAAGCCAAATGATTAAAGTGCCTTTACTTCTATACTTGGCACACTACTGTATTGGTTTCATGATTTTATGACTACATTTATATCTGCTTCAGTACGAGAAGTGTAATGTCTATAAAAATAAATATCTGATGTTAGAAGTCCTAGTTTTGCTGCTATTCAACAAATAAAAGGAGATTGGCTTCAGCGATCCAGATCACTTTATTGCGCTGATGTTTTTTAAAGTGTGTCTAGAAGTATTGCAGCTAAACTCCATTAAAGAGGAACTCAAAGCAAAGATAAGATTACACAGAATATATAGTTCAACAACTGATATTTTTATCTGATACTCGTATACATGAAGCCTCCTGCACAATTATATGTACCTGTGCCTTTGGCAGTTCATTCTCTGGTGGGTCTGCAAAGGACAGATTTTTACAAAGCAGTTAAGTGAGGCAGTGGTTATGCTGGTGAACAAGAAGAGTTTAGAAGATACCACTTAGAAGAACACATAAATGGGATACTCTTCCTTAACTCATGTACTGCCAGAACACTAGCAAAAAAAAAACCTGCTAGTGAAGGTGTGTTTGACAAGATGGAAATGTCAGATCACATCTTAAAAATAAGGGAGCAAGGAGTTACACTCTTATGTTTGCAGTTCAGGTTTTAGATAGTTTTAAGCGCCTTGGAAAGGGGAAACTACACTGACTCTGCAGGTATCAGTGTTTTATATCCAGAATATGAGACTGTTGTTGAATGAGAGAAACTGCTGAAGTGCAACTGAGGACATTGTTTTTCTCTCAGTACATTCTTTACCATGTAGCTCATGAATATGTATATTGATGGTGTGCCAGGTAGCGTACCAAAAACTTATTTTCTTGCTCAGCTGTTATGATTTTTATTAGTTTAGGTTTTATTTCTTTCTTTTCCTTCAGATGTAAGGAATATATTGTTGAATAATATAATACGGAGTTAGGCAGCTCAGTATCTCTCAGTTCCTGCAAGAGAGTGGAGAAACAATGCTGTCATTATGCCATTACTTTGAGCCAGGAGACCTAGCCAATTCTGTGGCTTGATATGAATTTAACCTCCAGAGAGTCAGCGCAAGACCTATGCACCAGCTAAGTCCCACTTAACTTCAAATTAAGGCTTAAGTGGTACAGAGCAGATAGGGAAGAGGTGGTGACCCTCTACACGGGTTGAGTTTTGCTCCAGCAGAGTTGCACAACAGAGAAGGGGGCCCTTTTGGGGCCAGATCAGATTCCTGAAGGGAACTGAATTCACATGCTATTTAATTCATCTGGGATGTCAGAGCTGAATTTTAGTCTTTAGTGCTCTTTCCAGTAGACATTAAAAGTAACCATTTACTGTTTTTGTTGTGGTTTTTGGTTTTTTTGGTGGGGTTTTTTTTAATGATAGAAAGGACAGGTTTATCCGTAAAAACATGGGGAAAAACACAAAAAATTGCTGTGGTTTGAGTAAAGCAATTGTAACAAGAAATGTCATCAAAAGAAGGGGAAAGAAAACCAAAGTTGCTGTATTGAAATATTAAAAGATATTGGGTTTTCTTATTAATTCAGCAAGACAGGTTCATGTTGTAGGCTGTTTAACTTTATTTCCTGAAGTTGTTTTTCTTCAATACTACCACATTTATTTTTTAACTTCTGGTGGTACGGAAGAAATGGCATAAAGCTGTTTAAAATGTTTACACATTTGTAGATGTACCCTTTTGTGACTTTGGCTGAAAATCAGAAGGGTAGAAGCAGACTGGACAAGCTATGGCAATATATCAGCCAGGTTGCTTTTGAAATTAGGTGGAATGTTTAGAAATGAGACCTAGAGACTAGGTTTCAGTGGAGCTATATTGCACATGTGTGAGGAAAAAGGATGGGAATGCACAGGATAAGGCATTCAGTAGTTCCTGTGGTTCAAACCTCGCTATTTTAAAGTAGGGTAGAAACTTTTCAGTTTGTCAGTGTCCTTAAAATCAAATTTAATTTTGTTTAGTTTTGTAATTTTAATTGGAATTCTGTTTCTTAATCCATATTCTTTAGGGTTTGAAATTTTGTAGTCGTTAATGAATTAGAGGACAAAAGCCTGAAAGGCTCCAATAGTACTGCTTCATTTAGCTGCTTTGCCTTTTAATTTCTGCTTTTATCTATTTGTTTAAAATTTAAAAGGAAGCATAGAGTCACTGATACATAACAAATATTTAATGGCTCTACCGTATTATATAAATCAACTAAAAGGAACATAATTTTTATCATTATTTTAATAAGTGAGATTTTAGTAGAGCACTTTATAATAATGCCATATATCTCACTGAGTATTTATTACCTTTTTTCGTTTAGGACTATTTCATACTAGTATCTTTGTTATTTTGTTTTATTTGTAAGCCTGCATATTTACCTCTAGAATCTTTTGGCGTGTGAGTGAGTATGTGTTTATATATACTTCTCTATAGATGCACACATATGCGTGTACATTGAGAGGCACAGGTGTATATGCACATACAGATATGTGTCTTTGACTGCACACTTGACATAGCAAAAATCAGCACCGTTCCATCATTATTAGGAGATTTGTTGAGATTCCCAACTATTTTTCATATAACATATGTATAGCATTCAAGTTTTGAGGGAATGTTAGGAAGTCAGGAGAGACATATTTAGTAACCTAACTACTGTAGTTTGTTGCATGCATTTTCAGTCAGTAATTATTTTTCTTCCAAAATTGCCTGTAAAAGAGTCAGGTTTAACTGAAGGTAGAAGGTCTTTATAAGTGAATAATTGAATAGTGATGACTGTTTCAGTATATTGTAACTAAAGAATTCAGAATTATGTGTAAATATAAATGCTTAATATAACAATGCAATAAACTTAAAAGCAAAAGTTGAGTTGTGGTTCAGTGTGTTGATCTGTTCAGTTGTATACCTGTTTCTTCATGGAGAAGTTTCTTCATCTAGCCATAGAGTGGCTTTGTGAACAAGAGTAAGAAGGGAACTACATCAATTCACAGAATACTTGTTTGAATTTCCTTTTTTTCATTGTTTTATGCTACACAACCACCTATTAACTCCTGGTGATTTCCTTGCTTGTGTTTAATAGTCTTTGTCATCAAATTTTGGCTGTTAACATTTGCAAATTTAATTATAATTACAAAACAAAACAAACACCCAACACAAAAGCCCAAACTCTCTATCTGTCCTCATTTTTATGTGGTTGTTAGAAGTTTTCTTTTTCTGAATCATAGTCAGTAAAAGGAAGTCATGATTATACCCATGAATAGATATCATCTGAGTTGCTTGTTCTTGGGCTTTTGTCTAGAATGGAGGTTTGCTTTACAGAAAAGGACCTGGGGGTCCTGGTGGACTCCAAGTTGACCATGAGCCAGTGATGTCCCCTTTGTGACAAGGAAGACCACTGGCCTCCTGGAGTCTGTTAGGCAGAGCATTGCCAGCAGATTGAGGGAGGTGATCATTCTTCTCTGCTCAGCCTTGGTGAGACATATCTGAAGTGTTGAGTCTTGTCTTGCCAGTACAAGAGAGACATGGATGTACTGGAGTGAAGAGCTAGGAAGATGATTAAGAGCTTGGAACATTTTTCATAGAAGGAGATGCTGAGAGATCTGCTACTGCTCAGCTTGGAGGAGAGAGGGATCGGGGTGATCTCATCCATGTGTACAAATACCTGGAGATGGGGAGTAAAGGAGGAGCCAGACTCGGCTCAGTGATACATAGTAACAGGGCAGCTGTGAGGATGGTCAAACACTGGCACAGGTTGCCCAGAGAGATTGTGAGGTTTCTGTCCTTGGAGATACTCAAAACCTGACTGGATGTGGCCCTTGGACTAGACAAGGTCCCTTCATGTCCAAAGGTCCCTTCCAACCTCATTGAATCTCTGATTCTCCATCTTTGCTCAAGACAGAATGAAAAATGGAAATATGGTATTGAACATTGTAGAATATGTAATGATATAAAACTCAATATTGGCCACTTACTCCTTATTTGCTATCTTTACTTCATTCTACCACCCATCTAGAATACTTTGCAATGCTTGTTTAGAAGTGTTTAATATTTTTCCTAAGCTGAGACTGTTCAAGGAAATACTGCCTACTCTGGCAAGCATGATCTGATACTGTACTTAGCCTTGGCACAGTGCGGTCTCCACTTTCACCGCTGGATACTTAGCCATCTACTATAACGTGGCCAATTACTTCATGATAATACCAGCCTGGTAAGACTCTCCTTAGCTGAGTATCTCTTAACTAGGCAAACGCACTGTTGTTTTCTACCTTTATTTACACAAGCAAAGGAAAACACTGCACACAGCTCTATAAAATTTAGAGACAGCTTTACAGAAAACTTACCTCCCTTTCAGTGTTTAGGCTATGAACAAGACAAATGCAAGTCTATTTGCAAACAGTATATTAAACTCCAGAAGCCAAACTTTTAAAGGCATCAAGTCTGCACTTGACGTTTTAATGGCAAAGGTTTGGTTTCTATCAATCACAACGTCATGTAACATTAAAATGCACCAAAAAAAAAAAAAAAAAGAGATCTGTCATTCATTCATTAAGACACTGTAATCCAGTGTAAAATTTATAGGCTTAAAACTCAACGGTGTGTTTTCACAATAAATCCACTTTCACTGCTCAGTACAGAACAAATCTCTCTGTCATTCAAAATGTTTGCTGGTCAAAATGCCCTGTATGAGATCTTCAAAGAGTTTCTCACAAAATTGCATATAAATCCTTTTACCAGCAAAGACTTAATTTAGGTTTGAGTTTTACTTTCTCGGGACATTGGTTAATATCTTGTGCTCAGACAAGATCTTGGTTATATCAGAAACACATAGGGCCTAATTTATTATTAGCAGTCTGGTGTTAATTAGGGGGAATTACCAGAAATAGTTTGCTTGATGGAAATTTATTATGGGATCACACTTTACTGATGGCAAAATAGGAGTCACTGAAAGAGTGCAGCTCCTTCTCATAACCAACTAATTAATAAGGTGCTAAAATTCCTCTGAGAAGGGTTTGGTCCTAACTATGGGAACCTCACAGAGCAAATGGTTCCTATGCAGTATTTAAAATTTAAAAGAGGAAAAGAGAGAGGAGAAAAAGCTGCCCAGCAGAAGTCTCAAAAGTGTTATGACTTTTTCTTGAATTTATGAAAGAAAATATTTAGCTGTGTTTCCAAGCTCATTAAAGAATTGCTTTTCCTAGACAGAAAAACAACAGCTAGTTTATAATCTCATTTGGTAGGCTTGAACTTGGTTTTCAGTTTTACTTGTGTATTCTGCATACTACAGCTTGTAATTTTATGAATTGGATTTATGATGAACTTTTATATTGCTCTTTATTGCTTTGCCTAAAGGTCTTTTTCACTATCATTTGCCATGAAAGTTGAGGTTGGTATGAACAGGAAACTTATGTTGATGACTAAAAAACAGGGCAAAGTATTCACATCTCTGATAAGCCTAGATCTAGTGCTTGTATGGCAGTCTGGGGATAGAAAACCACTGTCTGTTAGAGGGTCTCATGGAAGTTTTACTTATGTTAGAATAGCATGTTATAATAAGATGGAGTCTAAGGAAAAATGTCTCTTAAGAAATTTAAAATCACCATGCTAGAATTTACACATTTGAAAAAATATTTTCCGTAAGATTTTTTTCAAAAATATTTAAGATGGTAAGATATGCAAGTTGTAATAAATCACTTTTGTGTTTGCTCTGGAAATACCTTAAACTCTTTAAAAATAGCTAACTTTTTGGGTATGCTTTAACAAGTTTCTCCTATACTGTGAAACTAAGGATTGTGTCATTGTGCTCTGAGTAATATTCACACTTTCCATAGGATAACAGTTATTTCCTTTTCAGTACTCATGCCTTTGCTTCATTTCGCTTTTTTGTACTGCTGGGCAGTGCTGTTGTTTGTTTTAAAGTATTTCAGTACAAGATAATCCTGTCAGGTGTGTCCTTTATTTCTCTTTGTGATGCATCAATGAAATGTCAAATGTTCCTTTGGTAAATATAAACTTGTACTAAATTTTGGCACACTTTCCAAAATGTCAAGTTTTCCCACCCAGAAATTTCCGCTGGAAAAAATAACTCAAGATACTGGACCAAAGCGGTAATTATATCCCACATAAACTCTTTATTTTTGTTGAAATCCATCAAGCAAAAGGGAAACACATGAAAACGAGTGTAGGGCCAAAATCATTGATAACCTAAGCAGATACAGCCTCACTGATTTCAACTTATTCTCCAAATTAAAAATTACTGGTATCAAAGCTACAATATTTTTATGCTTATATTTGCCCAGTGGATGAGATCAGAATTAAGCTAAGGATCTGGGCCCTTGGTTTTAGCAGGATTTCCATGAAGTGTCACAAATGTACTTGAAGGAATGCTCTTGTGTGGTAGATGAAAAAAACAGTTGAGTAACATGCTACCCAGAGGCAGGAACATCACTACGAGAAATAACACTGCTTCCTAACAGTGTATTTCGTTTCTCAAATCTCAGATGGTCAGTGTCTCTGGAGAAACCATAACAGGCTAAGTAAGGAAGTGAAAGTCTTTCCCTGATACTATTCTGCCTACTCTAGCACCTTGCTGATTCAATGAAATTCAATTGAATTGTTATATACTTCTATTTACATAGAACATAGTCCCCCCAAAAAAATCAGCAATAGCATATTTTCCTGCTTAAAGTTTGTCTTTTACAAGCTTTGGCATAGGTTTCCTTATACCATATTGATCTTCTAGGAAGTTACATGATTGTAGTAGGAGAATCTTGTATTTTTCTGCTCAATGGCAATTAGCATTTAAGGACTGTGGTGTGTTATGGGAGCATTGGATCGCTAGCTAGACAATATCATGGTACTACCGTGAAACCAAGAATCATAATTTGGAACATGATGGGACAGATGTGGTAATCATAGTTCTGCCACACAAAGAGTACTAACAGTTAAATGAAAACAAATGTATAGGAGCTCTGGGTTTACCACCTGCATCCAGGCTCCAGCTTCTTTGCTTGGGTAGATCCTACCACTGTGGAGATCTTGGCAGAAGCAGCTAGGCAGGCCAGTTCAGCCCAACAAATGCCCCTGCTCACTGTCTCTCTTCTGTTCATCTCCCATCCCTCCGCACAGCAGCACCCTGGGGATACTGAGCCTTTGCTTTCCCACATCCAGAGAGCCAAAAATACATCTTTGGAGACTTATGTATAGGTTAGATTTTTAAAATTAATTGAAGTTCAGTGCTAATCACTGTTGAGTGCAAGTGTGAGCCTACTCTATCAGTATGGGTGTGAGTTAACATAACAAAATATTTGTTTTTCACGGAGCATGTTGAGAAAAGACTCTTAATTTCTTCCTGGCAGGGATTTGCAAAATCAACCAGGATAGAAATTGGCACTCCAAATTAGTTTCTTTGAACAGTAACGATATTTGCTATTCTGTTCTTTGTGTCTTCCCGTCATACATGTTAAGCTCCTGTCTTACTCATGGAAGGGAAAAAAAGTGTGCTGGGCAGCAATTTTTAGTTGTGCTTTCAGTGACCAAAGAGACAGAAAGGAAAAGCAAGCTGTAGTGGAGGCTAGGAGACAGAGCTCAGTCATGGGAGGAAAGGGGACAGTAGGAAACAGTTTGGTGTTTACAGAAAGGGCAAGGGCTTGTGTGCATCACACTGTTGTCAGTTGTTTCTTGTCGGAGATTCATGACAGTATGGTCTAAAAAGGGGGGATGATTTGGGGAGGGCAAGGTAAAAGAGCAAGCAGGAGCTGAGGATGCTTGCAAGAGGGATGCAGAACTTGCAGCTTTGTGGAAGGGAACTTTTGTCCCCTCCCTATTCTACTTTTATATTCATCACCAAATTGTGCACATTTTTCTTTCCGGCTTTTTTCTTTGAGGTCAAATAGCTTTTTCATCTTCACGATATACTTGGGAGCACGAACAAATCCTTTTTTGTCATCGGCTCATTCTGGGCTCCACAGAGGCTGAAGTGAGTGTTGTTTAACATTACCAGTGCCGGCTGCTGCTTCAGATTACACCATCCCATCCTGTGCTGTCTGAAGGCAGCAGCCGTATCTCAAATTCCCCCAGGGCTTTGCTTCTCTGAACTTCTTCCAGCTCCTGGTGTGGCCACCTCTGCTAAAGTCCATGTGGAGATTTTGCAGAGCAGCTCCATGGATCTGTGAGTAGGAAATGCACCTCGAACTGCTGCAGCTTTTATGCAGTACATAACTGGCAGGGGATGAAATGCACTGGAAAATCTCATCTAATCATTAAAATTAAGCTTTTTACTTATTGCTGTGTGCAAAGTTGGAGCTGCTGTTCTCCTCGTGCTGTTTAAGGGAGCACTGAGCGTCTGAGCTAATGCATATCCCAGTGCGAGGAGCATCCAACTGCTCTGGGAGCTGACAAATTTCTGGAAGTTCTTTGCCATGGGTCACAGATAAACAAATCCATCAGTCCTCCTGGTCTGTGGATTATTGTACCTATCAATGCACTACCGCAGTGCATAGATTTCATATCCTCCCCCATGTCAACCGGAGATGAATAACTGCATGAGGATCCACAGAGCTAATCCGCAGTCTGATATCCCGCTTTGGCATTTTTGTCAGTGCTGCCTTTTTTGGAGTTCCTGTCCATCTGGAAGAGCTCCCCACCTCTTCCCCTCCTGCCTGCTACCAGGTCCACCAGTATTTGCAGCTGGGCTGTCAGGGTTGAGGGATCCAGAACAACTGTGGTCCATCTGCCAGGAGGTGGCTTGTGCTGCGGCCAGTGGTGGGCCTGCTGGTTGCCTGCCCCAGCTGCTGTTTGAAATGGCTGTGGGCTGTTAGGTATCAGCTATGATCCAACCAAGCAGTGGCTGGTCAATGAGCATGCTGGAGGAGTGAAGCCCCTCACCTCCTGCAGTCCTGGGCATCCCCTGCCTCTGCCAGGCTGGTGCCCTGGACCACAGATAGAGGAAGCCTCCAGGAGCTTCTGCTTTTCCCTCCTCATTCAGGTTTCTTTCTCCTGGGGCCTGTCTAGTCCCAGCTGACTCTCATAAGGCAGGGTAGGGATGGTGCCCTGAAGAGCATGAGATAAACCTGCAGCATATTTTAATGTGCAAAGCATTTTCAGTGTTTGGGGGTAAAAGACATAGCTTTGCCCAGAGAAGTGTATTTAATCATAGAAGAAATGGAAAAAAACTCCAAAACATCCCAAGTGTTTAGCCATCAGTGTGTTCTCTGTTATTCACAAATGACCTTGGTAATGTGATTGTGTTAGGTGAGCCCAACATGCCTCATGGTAAAAGTAGTTTCTCTTTCTTATTATGCAGTTTGATGTTTACAAATAATAACAACTTTGAAAAAAATTAATAGAAATAAATTTTTATTTTGATTCATCAGCTTTCTGGGATGTTGTTCATCTGAGTCCCAGTATCACTGAAAATTAGGATCTACATCTCAGCCAAAACATGCCATGAGAGCAGCGGGGATGCTACCTTGAGGAGGTATTCTCATTTCATTGTGTTGAGCTGTACCAAAAGAGAGTGGATTCCTATGGAAACCAGAGCATGCAGTCAAGTAATCAAAGGTTGTTTCTGAGGACTGCATCAACACTCTCTGCTCCCTAACTTTATAGTCCTTGACTTTTCAACTTTATAGATGTTATTTTAATGGAATATAATCTGTATAGCAAAGGCATATGCTAGTATGGTGTTGATATCAATGGTCTCGTCTGGTTCAAAGCGCACACTGTTCAGAGGTTTGGAGCATAAAAATAAATCCACGGGAAGATTTATTAGTAGACAAAGGCACGGTATAGCAGTCGATTACATGACCTGACTATTGCAATATTTATATAACCTGTGTGTGTTCATGCAGTTACAGAAATGAAGGCCTATATAGTAAAGATACACTGAGCTTTCTCCTAATTTCCACCCCCCAGCATAGATCATACTATGCAGCAAATGGCACATGAAGAAAAGGGCTTCAAGTGTCTATTTTCCCTAGGTAAGAAGAGATTAGTAAAAGGGTGTGTAAAACTCCTCTAATAAGCAGAAATGAAACTGCTTTAAATTCTGCCAGAGATTTTCGGCAAGCTCAATTCAAATATTCAAGTTTAAGTTAAAGAATTAATATATATGGACACAAAAAGCTAAAGCAAAACTTGTATAGCTGAAGCAGAGACTAATTATACAGCTTTTCTTGCAAATGGAAATTCTAAGTGAGGACTTAAACACTTTTCTGATGAATTTAATAAAACTCATCCTGATATGTTACTAGACTCTTAACAGTTGGCCAGAGGAGATGCATGGAAGAGAACAAATAGAAACGGAGAAGGAATTGATGATAGTGGAGAAGAAGTGGTCCTAGCAGTTCAAGCAAAACAGGATCAGAGGAGATTGCTTTCAGGTGAGGTAAGCAAAATATTTTGCCTTTTTTTTCCTCATTTTTTCCCCCCACTGCTTAGACAGGAGCATTTGCTTCACTTTTCTCATAAGATAAATTAGCCAGAGATATTAAGGAAACTGTTTATTTTGTATTAATTCCAATCAGTCTGGTGTTAATTATCTTTCTTTTGTTACGGTTGTCATATGGATAATATTATGCAGATGTATGCAAAGAGTAGAAAAACTTACGCTCTGACCCATAAAGATGTGGAACATAAATTGCAACCAACAGCCCTTCTCTCACTTTGGTCATTGGCTCTGGACAGAAGAGCTCTGTTACAGCACTCTGTACAGCCTTTTAACTTGGGGTCTGGACCCAGGGAAATGCTCGTTGGAATAAGGCAGAGACTGCAGGTAACACAACGCTTGTTGCGAACACAATATTCAGTGCCTGGAACCCAGCAAAGCCCAGATGCACGTGCTTCCACTTAAACATCTAAGAAGTCGTCTTGAAGATAAATGCTTTATTAGGCTGTGACTTCAAGCAGTCTGTCACAGACATCTTTAAAATAATATTTGTAAGACAGGTTTATCAATGTTTATATTCCTAGCCTTTTTTTTTTTTTTAAAATTATTATTGTTTTGAAATTGAGCAGGCCACTTCTCTTCCTTGCAGACCCGGACAATATGCACACTTTCTAAGCTTCTCACATTTGTCACTTTATGTAGAAAGTGTGTTTTATCAAAATGATTCACAACATTATTATTTCTCCGCATGGCTGAATTTGTGGAAGGTAACAAGTTTAAGTGATCTTGAATCGGTGCAATTATTCATGAGTCTAGTTCCACTGTGAATCTTCTCCTGAAAGTTACAGCTGCCTAAGAGCCAGCAGTGGCAATTCTAAATTCTGGACCAGTGACATATTTAGTATTTGACACGTTATACGTTTGCATAGCTAAAAATAGCTGCAGTCATTGGGACTGTGCCCTCTGCTGCTTCCCAGGTTCATGACAGAACAAGGGGAAATGGCTCTAAACTGAAAGAGGGCAGGTTTAGATATTAGGAAGAAATTCTTCACTGTGAGGGTGGTCAGAGGTTGCCCAAGGAAGCTGTGGATGCCCCCTCCCTGGAAGTGTTTAAGGTCAGATTGGATGAGGCTTTGAGCAACCTGCTCTAGTGGAAGGTGTCCCTGCTCACGGCAGGGGTGTTGGAACTAGATGATCTTTAAGGTCCCTTCCAACCCAAACCATTCTATGATTCATATCTACGTGCTGTACACCCTGTGGTGTAATAAAACTACACTCAAGTCAACATCATTGACCTCTCAGTTCTTGTTGCATGGAGGTCTAAGATGTCAAACCTAAAACATGTCACTGATCCAGAATTGGGCAGATACAAGCTAAGGGAGATTTATGCTGGAACTAGAGGAGGAAATAGATATTTATAGATGCTGTGAAGAGAAAAGAGGACATCCGAAGCTGGTCAGGTTGGAGTCTGGTGCAGACACAGCAGTCAATGGGGGAACCATGCCCCGGTGGTGAGGGGCTCCACAGGGCTCAGCGGCAATTGCCACTGGGCTCAGTCTAGACGGCTGAAAATGGTGACTGCTGCACCTTCTTATGAGAAAGAAGCTGTCATTTTTTTAGGGGATATTTTAAAGCACTTTGTGTTTTGTCAGAGTTTCCTCGCTCGTGTTGGAGAGGGTTTCCATGCATCGCGTCCTTGGCTTCATTCATCAGTTTGCTGATGGCAGAAGTGGTTTCCCTTCTGCAGTGCCATGGAAGAGCCAAAGCAGTGCCATGGAAATGAGTCCAACAAAATGTCAAAACAGGTTGTATGCAGATAGTGCCAAGCAGCAATTTACCTGTGAGGCATTACAGCTGATAGACCACCTTCACGTGGGAGAGTTGACTTTAACTTTTAAAACCCCAACTGAGAATTACACTGTGTGCAAGAAACGTGTTGCCTGCAGTTTTACAAGTAAGTCTCAAGTGCCCCCAATACACCAGAGCACAATAAGAAATAAAAGGTTTACAGAGGAATTTAATTCAATGGGAAATAACTCTAACAAAACAGATATCCCAGAGCTTGCTGGGATAACTTACCAACCTTAGCACAAAATCTTTGCAATAAGGCAAAGGAGGACATGGAAATCTGCAAAGAAACTAATTCTGTAGCTGTGGTTCCTGATTCATGTCTACCCAAGGCAGGATCAGTGCTGTCACATTTATCACACTCTTGCATTTCAGGGGTGCTTCAGGCTGCCTTGGCTGTTTCACAGAGCTCCTGGCTTTCTTTGTCCCTGAGAAAAGTGCAAGGAAGGTGCACGCAGTGCCCTGTAAAAGGGAGAGGAGACAGTTAATGTTTGCATCTTTACACAGCTCACATTAGGGATGCTGGCCAAGCCTTCCAAACTCGTCTTCAGAAATGAGATAGCATTACAGAGCATTTGCACAGGGAATACCTAGTAAGAGTTGAAGTGAAATAATTTAATTGCAAAGGCTGGAGATATATATATATATTTTTTTTAAAGCTATAGAATTGAAAGGTGTTTGGTGATTCTTTCTTTTTGAAGAGACTGCAGGTAAAATTGCTATATAAAATTATATTCTATTACATTTGCTCAGAATTTGGAGCCTCTGTAATATATACCATCTGTGTAACTTATAAATGTCAGAGCCCTTCCCAGTCGATTTCACCTGTAATATATTTAATGTATGGTACTTACGCATAGCCAAAATTACCCTTCCTAAATAAGTTTCAGCAGGGATTTACAGCCCTCGTTACAAGAATAGTTCGCGCTGGCATGTGGTGTGAGTTTACCCAAGTGGACTGAGATGAAGAGAAGTGTTACCTCAGATCTTGATATGATTATTTGCCCATCTGTGTAGTCCTTCTTTGAATATTGCCAGAATAGGAAATATAAAATGGCTTTGAAATGTCAAAGTCCCTAATTAAAAAGTAAACAAAACAGTGAAATCTGAAGCCAACATTATGGGAGGAAATAAAAATAGGAACAAAAGCATAGGTAAGAACTTTGATATGATTAGTCAAATCCCAGTGAAGCCAAAACTCAAGCTCTGAGGGTATTTCACAGGAAGCAGTTAAAGTTGTCACTGCACTGCTTGCTTGCTGGGTGCTGGAATTGTCAGCAAGGCTAGGGTTGGTTGGGGTTGTTTTTTTTCTGAATTGAGAAGCTGGAACAAGAGGTGGTTGGGATGTGCGTGGCAGGTCCTGGTGCTCCCTGTCTGCCTGTCCTTGGTAGAAAAGGAGCCAAAAAGGAACACATCCACTTCTTACCACAGCCTGCCCAGGCAGCTAAGGCTGAAACCAAAACCTCATCCGTTGTATTGCCGGTGCATTCCCACCCTCACTGACTGTTACAAACTACAGAAGCGGGGTGGATGGGAGAAGCCCAGTTACAAATGCAGTTTCATTGATGAACGTTTCAGTCCTGTTCTCTCAGCTGCATCCCAGGCTGCCAAGGCAGGGCAGGAGCCAGCCCTCTGCCCCCTGCACCCGCCAGTGCCTCCAGCACCTTGCACCAGGGCAGCCATCCCTGCCTGCAGCTCTGGGCCAAAGAAAATATGCCCTAAAAGGCAGAAAGGTTAGCTCATCTGTTGCTTATAGCCTGCAGTCTTTGTTCATGATAGCTACTATATTGGGAGTTTTCTTGGAATACGTTGTTATAAATGGTAATGGGAGTTCTCAGAAATATCATTTCAACTCCCTCTATTTGTAACAGATGCCAGCACATCCAGGCTCTGATCGCAGTTTCCAACCTTGCCCTCATTTTTGAGGCACTCCGCTTCCTTCCTCCCCACAGGCAAAAGATGTCGGGCTATAAAATGCAGGGGGCAGCGACCTGGCAGAAGAATGAGGTTGGTTAGACATGTTTCAACACTTGTCACATCTCCCAGGAGATGCTTGTTGGCCAACTTGAAATGACTGCTTTTGCATGCAATGCCAAAGGACAAAGGTGCCCTTGAAGTGATCAGCCTGCAAGCATCCCGTGCTGGTCTGCTGGTCCAAGGGGCAGGATGATCTTGGTTTGGTTGTTATTTTCTATAGAGTATGGAAGTAGAATGGATTTGATGGGAGTTTTTATGAAAGCAAACCAATTAACAGAGAAAAAGTTCTTTATTTAGAAAATGTCGTTGGCTATTCAAGCATAGAGAAATGGGAATTGAAAGGGATATCACACTTCAAATTTAACTAGCAGTTTGCAGTCACTTTCTTTGGATATCCTCATTCCTAGCTGATATTTCCTCTGATTTATTCCACTGCAGAAGTGGATCATTTCAGTGAGTTTTATGCAAGTCCATTTGGCTGTTGTACAGTTCTCTGCATGTTTCAATATATTCCACTGTAAAAAAATTTAAAAGTAGGTGGGGAAAGAGGAAATTTCTGGTTAATATATAACAATTTCTGAAGTCAATGTGCCTGGACTCAATTTTTCAGGGCATTTTTCCAGACATCTAATGATGCCAGAAAATAAAAATAGCCAACTAGCAGGACCTTTCCTACAGACTCCTCTGCAACCCAGCAGAAGTTTCATGGCCCTAATCAAGTCCTTTTCTACCATTATCAGAGAGAAACTGAAAAAACTGTCACAAGCATACACACAAAAAAAATAGAATTGCTGTATAAAACTGCTATAGATGACTAAGTCTGCTATAGCAGAAAGAATTGAAATTATTATATTTTTGGTAACATCAGAACAATTGTGGTTGACCAAATGGTCTAGCTGAGCTGTGCTTGCGAGAATACTGTAAACTTCAACTAAGCATTTGTATTCATTTACAGTTAGCCTCAGGAAGGGCAGCAATCTCTGTACAGATACCAGGCTGGTGCTGTTATTATTGCTATTGTACATGCTGTGGACAAGTAGAGGGACATCTGGAATCAGTGTATGCAATTCCCAGGGATTTCAGGTAAGTTCACATCCAACTGATGAGAGAAAAATCTTGGATAAAAAAAAAAAAATCCTACTCATTTTCAAACATGCATATTTTGGATCATAAATAAGAAGAGCCTCGCATTGATAATTTTTATAGAGTTCAACTAATGAAAAATTAAGTGGGTGAAAAATGGAAATAGAAGACCTGAGATGGGAATGTTTTTCAGTTCTTTTGAATTCTCTGGCTTTTGAGGAAATGTACATCTTAAAGAGAGTGCAATTTGTGGGTTTGCCCGTGAGATTTATTGTATTTCATTTAAAGAGTTTCTATCTCATTGGGATATTGACTTGCCCAGAGAGGTTGTGTAATCTCCGTTCTTGAAGGTTTTTGAGACTCAACTGAATAAAGCCCTGAGCAACTTGGTGTGACCTCACTTGGAGCAGGTGTTTAGGCTAGATACCTTCCCAAGTCCCTTCCAAACTGAATTATCCTGTGATCCTATCAAGCAGACAAAGAAGGATGACTTTTAATTCACACTTTTAGGCAAAATTTTGTATGTTTGTGTGCGAGAAATGCTTTTCTTGATGGAAAGCAAGGATTTAACTGGACTTATATATAATTTTACACACTTTCCAGGAAATGTTACTGAAAATATCATATCAAACCACCTTCCATTTCATTAATAGCTTTCTATGATTTTAGGTGTGAATGAAAATATTACAAA
This sequence comes from Antrostomus carolinensis, assembly GCF_000700745.2. Taxonomy (NCBI): domain Eukaryota; kingdom Metazoa; phylum Chordata; class Aves; order Caprimulgiformes; family Caprimulgidae; genus Antrostomus; species Antrostomus carolinensis. Next base: position 111,032 of record NW_010286292.1, read on the forward strand.
ATGTGGAAGTTAAATAAATGACGAAACACAAGAGCAGTTAATGATCGAGTAGCTTGGCAAAAGAAGTAACAGGATAGTGTGAACTATATTAGCTTAGTAGATTGAGCTACACATTCTGTTGATAATACTCTATGCAGGATCAACATTATGGGCTCTGCAGTTATTGCTAAAGCAGAAGAGCTGATCTGGGATAATTCTGGGACCACCCCATCTATCCCACCTATGATTTATGCCAGCTGCCTAATGTTCTCTATGAAATTCTTTCTCATGTCTGTCTTTATTCTTATTATTGGTTTGGCTGATAAAACAATGTCTGTGCTGCTAATCCTTCTGTAGATTTTTTTTTCTGTTAATTACTTCATATTATTATTACTTATACATGTTTCCAATAATATATCTGAAGAAAAATGGATGTATGAGACTGAATCTGAAATCTTATGCTTGTGCCATTCATAATATTTCAAATTCTTTAGTAAAATATTATTTCGATTGGCCAAAGCTGTTAGAATAAGCATAGGGAACAGGGTCTATATTCCTGCCTCCAACTGTGCATACATCTTGTTTTAACCCGAGTGCAGCCCTACATGGTAATGTTCATGGAAAACTACACAAAGGTAACGTGACACATATTCACTTAGCAGCTGAAAGATGAGTAAATTCAACAGCAAGAGAAAAATGAAATTAGGTAAAGGGAAAAATCAGATGAGTATTTAGTGATTCAAAGTCACTTAGACCTCAGCTGTTTTGGTTTTGAACACAAAAAAATGAGACTACATGGGCTTTATGTGAAATCTCTTCCATCTGGTTCAAACAGGAAGCCAAACTTTTTGTCGTCTAGTTAGCTATGAATTTTTCAAACATGTTTTTCATAGATCCATTCTGAGTTTATTGTGATGCCTTCCAGAGGTCACGGTAGACGTCACTGTAAATAGATTAAATTACTGTTTTTGTACAAAGAGAGGAGTGTATACAGTCACTGGAGTAATCCCAGCCTACTGACTTCCCAACCCTTTGTGGTTGTTTGAAATAGCAAAGTGAAAATCTTCATCTGCATTTATTTTGCCTCTGGATCTTTCCAAGTAAGTCATCAATTTCCCCTTTACCTACACAGAGTTACCCAAATCCTCTTATTTCATGATACTGATTTATTTTACAATACTGATACTAAAATAATCCAAACTAAGGCAAGGTCAATGTGACTCCAGGAGACGCCTTATGGCTTTTATGTCCTTAAAAAGCCAGCTGACTTGAGAGGCAAATGGACTGCAATTCAAATGTGGCAGAGAGGTGGGTGTATTGTGGGCTGTTGTTGGCATTTAGTAGAGCACGTGAAATTTTGATAAAATTTGAATCTTTACAAGGAAGATGTGAAGCAGAGAAGATGGACTACAAAGCTTGAAAGAAAGAACAACTTGGATTTTTATGTTTTCATATAATTATTTAACATTCGGGGTCTATCCTGTCTCTTCTGAAGAGATAGCATAGCAAATACACTCAAAAGGTTTGAAGTGTGCATTACTGTATCTAGACTTATGTATAGTATTAAAAATGGAAGTGTTACAATTTAGAGAGGTAGACCTGGGTTTAGGTACAGAACAGTGCCTGGAATCAACGGTAGCACTACATGTAAATTTTACTTTTGAGAAAGAATTTGCAATAAGTGTCATTTTAATGGTTGATTCTGGGGTTAGGATTTTGCTTTGTGAATTCAAAATCACTGCACAAGAGATGGAGAAATACGTGTTAATACACATGGAATAATACATGCCTTTTTATTTTTTTAAGTTATAAATCCGTTCTGAGATAAGAAATACTTGTTTCTAAATTTGATCTTTGTCATTTGCAGAACTGGAAACAAATCTGTCCCAGAACTTTTCAGTGCTCAGAAGAAATTGCTTTGGGGACTGTGAGAAACTCCTTTGCATTTGGCTGTGGACAGAAACTTGCTCAAGTGCTAGAAGTGAAGATAATGGAGAAAAGGAAAGAGATTTTTTTTTTTTTTAATAGGTGATCCAGGTTTCTTGAAGTAACATTAGACTGTACTCTGATGTTTTAAATTTTAGAGAAAGTTGAAAGAATTACATTATTTAATAGATACGGGCAGAATGCTAATTGACTGTATCATATCCCTGCCAAACTGTCACATTGGTTCTAACACCCATGTCAAGTGTGCTTGTGGGTATAAATACATATACATAATATGTACATATATATGTGTGTGCATGGGTTTCTGTAAGATGAAACGACCTATATACTTTTTCCTGGGTTATACCCAGCATATTCATTTAATTATTCAGCGAGGACATACACTACCAAGTTCTTGGACCTTTTTCATTTATTTCTTTTTCTTTATGAAAGCTTTGATACTTTTTGGCACTGGTTCATATAGTCAGCAGAGTACCTTTAATGGGCCTAAAGCATTTTTATTACCCTTAAAAATGTTTAACAGAGTTTCTGTATAATTTCTCAACATTATATTTGTTTATTTCTGTATATTTTTGGTATAAAGAGGTAACATTGTGGTGTTAGGTTTTATTACCTTGGTACTGTCATCGTTAAAGATGTATCAGTCCTTCCTCAATCCTTCCATTATATGCCCATATTTTTAGGGGCTTATATTCTGGACATGGAATTTCATTTTGAGTGGGCGTCCTGATACAACTGCCCCAGTAAGATGCAGATCATACTTTTCTTTAATTAAGTTTAAAAGAAATTGGTTTTGCAACTTTTAAATAGCAAAAAAACTGTTTTCAGACTTTTTTTTGCAAGTACAAAAGAAAAAATATGGTTTTTATTTGAACAGTTAAGGGATTAATCCATCATTTCTCAGACACTTCATTATCTTAGTTGTAACGGGGCACAGTTTGAGACAAGACTGAAGGTTCAGGCTCCAGAAGTGACATGCAGTTACTGCATAGCTTAGCCTTACTTTTACCATTATGTGAGAAATGCAAGTGGACTGGACACTAAATATAAAGGAATAGTTGTTTCATATGAAACAGATGAAAACTGAAGTGCATCAAATCTGGATTTTCTCAAGTACTACAAATGGGGAAAATAGTACACATTCAGTCTTCTGAGTTTAAAATAACAGCAACATATTAGTCACTAAATTAGATGTGTTGTCTGTGTTTCTGTTTGCACCACTGATTATTTCTTTGGTTTTATATGTGGGTATTCTGATGATTAAGTATTCTGATTTGTACTTGATTCAATGTAGATTTTTGAAGAAGACTGATTGGTAATTAGGACTTTGTTATAAAATTAGTAAGAAGGAACTGTACTGAAGTGTTGGTTGCTTGTATGCAAAAGTCAGACATCAGCATCTGAGTTTTGTAAGTATAGACGTCTTATTAATTCAGTGAATGTGAGCATAGTAGACCACCTTCTAGACATGTGGTGGGTGGCAATACAGGCGCTTTTTTACTGCCTGAGTTCCAGTCTGTTGCACAAGCTCCACAGAAAGAAATGGTTCATGGTTAAAACAACTCGGAGTCAGATTTTGTTTCTGACTCTGCTGAACTTTACCTTTCAATAGGCAAGGCAGCAGCTACAGAAACAAGCTCCTCAGCATTTGGAATCTCTTTCTCACCGCTATGTGTATTTTGCAAGAATTTTTTTTTTTTTCTTTTTTGGCAAAGACAACATAGCCAGAGGCCAGCAGTGCTGTTATCCTGTAGTCTACAAGTCCTCCTCCCAAATGATGCTGAAAGCTGGAGCTCTGCAGATGGAGAAAACCAGCATATCCACAGTTTGACCCTAGACTCTTTCATCCCCTCTTTTATCATATGTAGAACACAGAGGTTCAAACAGATCCCAGTAAGATCGATGGTCGAGTCCAACACTACACTAATATGATAAATACAGCAACTGTATTACAGAGCCCAGAGCACTATCAACAATCAGGACCAGTATCTGCGTACCGGCATCTAAATGGTCCAAAGGTTCCCAAGAGTTCAAGGTAGAGTCAAAAACCAGTTTTATTTTTGGTTGCTCCAGATAAGGCCCACCAGTGATTTCAAGTTCAGTTCTATTCCCAAATACAGGATAACTCATTAAAAAGGTTCAGTGCTCAGAGAGACCAGTATCAAAGATATACTCCCTACTGTTCTGGTCTTGCTGAAGAAGGCTCCTCTCTGTTGGAACAAAATGTTCAAAGTATAGCTGTTACATTTTAAATGCCTTCTGGTGGCACAAAAAATAATTCCAGAACTGTCAGTGCTTGTCATTAGCATACATGCAGCAGCTATAAAATTTATGAACATGTGTGTAAACAGATAAATACATACGTACATAGATATCCAAGAAGTTAGGAGTGGAGGTGAAATGTGTAGGAGGCCACTATATAGCACATCTTACTCTGTTTGCAGAATGAAGCATCATTTGTGCCTCTGTTCTACGAGAAGCTGACGGAAATTAAGTAGATTGCAGTCAGTTATACTACATGATATCCTAAACTAATGGGAGATCAGTATGTACAGCACCAACTACTTTTTTTCCATCCTAAGGATTTACTCGTCACATCTTTGGTCAAACACCATGCCCTCTGGTGTGGTACGGAGCCTTGTTCCATGTAGGAATTAGCTTCCCCATAAAGCTGCAGGGCGGTGCACAGCCAAAAGGCAGGTCAGAAGCTCCTCCTGTTTGTCACTGGTTTCCCTGCCTCAGGAACAGCTATAATCCTTGCCTGTCCTTGCATGCTTGGGAACTGCAGTGTGGAATATAATGGTTCATAATTCACACCATATCAACTTTTGCTAATTGTTTAACTGCCAGACCCAAAAATCATGTGCTGTTGATGAAGAGCCAGTCTGAGCTCGGGCAAGTGAAAGAAGCCATCAGGTTCCTGCTGACATTTGGAATCCGCTGTCTCAGAAACCATAATTTTTAATGCATGACTAGAAGCCTTATTTCAATTAGGGGTCTGTGCCATTGGCTACCAGCTGTGATGCTGTGGAGTTTCCTGTGACAGGGTACTCCCTTTTCCCAGACCAGAGTCTCCACTCAGTCTCTTGACAGTCTGCCAAGCTTCACAACTGGAATGTGTGAAGTTCAGTTTAGAAACAGTTTCTTTCCATCATTCGTGTCTGTTTTGATCTAGTATGTGAAACAGGTTTCTACTTTTATTATAGGATTCTTGTTCATTCTTGGCAGATTTAAATTCATTATATAATCTAGCAGCATCAGATGACTGCCTAGGAATGAGCAGCAGATGCATCTCCTGAGATACAGAATACCTTGCTACAGCCATGTATTGGTGACTTGATAGCCACCACTAAATGACTGGACTTGTGGTAACAAAGGCATCATTAATTTGATGAAACCAAAACCAGATGTAATGGACATTGAACGGGTGTGATACAGTACTGGCCTCCCACACCTTAAGAATGATGGGGAAAGCATTTATCCTGGCACAACCACACTGTCATGGTAATCCTTTCCTGCCTAAGCACAACTCGGGACTATGAGTTGAGCTATGACTATCCCTTAGGATAGTCATAGCTATTGTCAGTATTAGTCTGGCTTCTCCATTTACACGCTGCTGTGTTGTGAGCAGACTCTGTCTGGCCGACGTAATGCTAAAGCCTGTTACACAGCTCCTCTTGTGCCTAATCTACCAAGGATGAACACTGATTCAAGCTAATGGATGAGGTCCTTTCATTTGAGGGGCTGAGATTGTAGTCTGGGCTTTCATTCCCATTGTTGGCATAATGAGAAAGAAGTTACAGGTGGTAATGCTCATGGGGGTGCCAACTGCTGTGCACTTCAGAAACTTGGAAAAACTGAGAAAACTGGCATGACATATTTTCCTTTTTTTTTTTTTTTTTTAATAATAACCTACAAAAGACAGCTGTCTGCTACTGCTACCAGCAAGCAGTGCAGTGGCAAAGGCCACTAAACAGCTTAGGAATCTCCATTCAAAAGTGCTCTGAAAAAGCTGGCTAAACTGCTACTAGACTCTGGAGATACATGACCTCTCTAGGAGTTTTCCTGCTTGGTATTAAGTTCTCCAGGTGCCTAGGGTTGTACATCTGAACATTTCACCCTGATCTTCACAGGACTGAGCAATCCAGATGTTAGCATAGAAGTGAAACACATCAAGGTCTTTAAACAGTGCATTTTCACCCAATGTCCTCAGGAACAGTTGATTTTGTAGCACAGGGATCCCAAAAATGGAGCATAACAGTTGTCTGATGCCATTTCAAAGGTGTATACAAGTCTGAATGGAGCTGGCAGGTTTTACCATCAGTGGTGGTACCTATTCCCATAAATGGTGATTCCTGAAGAAAAAAAAAAAAAAAATCCCCCAGAACCGAACAATAAAAAGCCCCACTAGTGGTTTTACCCAGTTGTAGGAATTCTTAGAAAATGCATGATATACACTGAAAGGATTAGGCTCCTCACAAAATGAAATTACAGCCACCACTGCCTTTTAAAACATAGCTGGAAGAAGAGAAAAAGGTCTTCATTTTCATAATAGCATCTTAGTCAGTTTATTCACCAAGTGAGAGGATGTCTTTGTTTCTTCCTATTCCAAAGGGAATCCAAGGTCAGAATGTCCCACCTCTGAAAAGTATCCTAGAGCCCATGCTATAGGTCTTTGTTTCACTTTAATTTGCCTCTGAGCAAAATAAAAATAATAATTCCAGATTCAATGGCTCAGATGAGATGTGTGACTTCATAGTGATTAGAGCAGAGCTTCAACATGTAAAAAGTCTTGGGTTCTCATCTCATTATCGCAGATCATTTAGATATTTCACAGCAACTAGTCCTTGGACAAGTTGCACTGGTGAGTCCTTCAATGTGTAGGTAGGCCTAGACCTTCTTCCTTCCCTCTCCAATCCAGCTTTGTTGAATGAAAGGAGTCCTCCTTAAGATTAGTACCTTTTAAGTAAAAGATTATCAGTGGGAAGAGACACTCCATCCTCTGAGCTTCTTCCCTCTGTTGGGTCTCAGCTGCTTTCTCTCCAGCTCTGACACCCCAGACTCTCTCACTTCATGGTGAGGTACTGGTGCTGGTGTACTTGAGATGGGGCTCATTGTCCAATGGGGCTTTACAAACCGAAGTCCTTCACTGTGTCCCTAGTTATCTAACTCAGATAGTAGAGGTCTGTCCCTGAATTGTATCCTGGGATAGAGATTGTTATTCCCTATGGGTGTAACTATGGTGAGAAGAAAGGATCTTTCTTAGTCCATCACCATATTTTGCAGAGGCAGGCATAAATTAACCCTTAGTTTTGTATACGAGTGCTTATCAACAGTTCTTCAAGCAGATGTTAGTGTGTGACAGATTGACTATAGACAGTTCTCTAACCAATCCTCACTAAATTATTTGCAGGTTTCTTTTGTAGATCAACAGTTGGCAAAAAATTTTCCAAACCTGACTAATATATTATATACATTGTCTTGAGAATAATAAATGGAAGAACATCTGTGCCTAATACTTTTCCTCCTTTCAGAAATTCTTCACATTCCACAGAAGTGAAATGAGATCCTTTCTAAGTGAACAGTGCTTTTGAATTTCTTTCACAGCTAAAAAGGTTAATAACCTGACAACCACAAGAAAACCACTTGGAGACGAGGCTTCTTTGGCTATTAGATGAAGTAATTAAATTTAGTAGTAGTTGTTGCTGTATAAAAGATCCTGATGTGTTGGTCATAATTTTTCTGATGGAAAACCAGTATTAAGGGTTTTAAATGTGATACTGGCACACATTTTGTTAGATGGGTGGATGTGCATGTAGCAACTACCAGAGGGTTTTAAAGGTCTCAGCTGCTGATTCCCATTCTGGTTATTAGGGGTGTTCAGAGTTTTTGTTTCAGATTACTCCCATTATCATGAATGTCAAGAGCAAGTTGAGCCAACATTGGGTTGGTAGATATGACGGACAAATTGGAGAATGAATATCATAAATAATCAGCCAGCTAATTCATCACAAATTGAAAAGAAGAAAGAGATATTTGTATGTTGAGTTCTGTGCTAGGGGTGGGTCACTTTGTGCCTCAAGACAGAGGGTATGTTGTAAAGAATGCTTTGAATTGTTTTGAGGGACATATGCTAAGATTACTCATTAATAATTGAATTTTTTCCATCTCATTTTCAGGTAAAAATTGTTGAGTCATAAAATGAAGCAGAAAAAGCAATATGCCATAACACTTCCTTAGCTCAACTTGTGTTCTCTACCATATGTAAAGGCCAGCAAGCAGGCCACCCTGTGCAATGTGCACCAGTTTCGGCATACACTGAAACGAAATATTTGAGATAGAGTGAGGGTGCTTTGTTGCTGTTGCACAAACACGAAAAAATATTCGAGATAGATAGAGTAAATCTGCACACTCAAGGGTGAGGGTGCTTTGTTGCTGTTGCACAAACACACCTAGATGGTTTTGTTTTAGCCAAAATATAATTGTGTATAACCTTTGATTCAGATAATGAATCTACATTGTAGTAATTTAAGAGAGACTGTGTGAATGCTGTCTCTCTCTCTTTCAAATTTCCTTTATATTCTTCCACTGTGGAAGATGAAAAGAGGGATTTAACTCCTAAAACCTAGATAGCAGCAAAAGACCTCATGGACATGTACTGAGGTGTCCTGACACAATCCCCACTGAACTTCCAAATCTGGCAAATTCCTCTGTCTGCTTCCTGCCAAGTTGCTGACTCAATGGGAGATTTTCCAGGACTCCTCACCTGTATGACTACAAGCACACCAAGAAACAAGGTCTTTAACATAATATGGACAGCTTTCTGGCACAGGAGTAGGGGAAAAATCACAGAATCACAGAGTGTTGGGGATTGGAAGGGACCTTGAAAGATCATCTAGTCCAATCCCCCTGCCGGAGCAGGATTAATGAGATTACACAGGAAGGCGTCCAGGCAGGTTTTGAATGTCTCCAGAGAAGGAGACTCCACAACCTCTCTAGGCAGCCTGTTGATGTACAGTCAGCAACTCAAGCTTCAGTGATAACACTTCTCATTTTCTGGTAAGAATACTAGCTTGGTGGATCAGACATACTAGATTGACATCCTTCACTTGGTGTTTCTGGTCTTATGTTATCATCTAGCTGATTCGAAATCAAGGAGGGTTTTTCTTCTAATGTCAATGCCTCTGTACTTCGCCGGGCTAAACCCCATGCCTCAGCAGTTGTCAAACTGTAAGGACACCAGTGACTTTGTAAACTACACACCATAACTGTACAAAAGGAAGCTGCAAAGTTAAAGTTGCCATGTGGCCAGATTTTCTTAGAGTATCTCTATGTGATAGCCTCGGCTTCAAGAAACATTGTTAGGCATCTTAGTAGCCCCAGATTTTCCATTTACCAAATATAGCTGATGTTACTATGAAAGATCTATTTTGCAGGTATCAAAAATACTCTTTGGTCTATGTCAGAATTTTTCAGTATTTTTATCATTGTTGAGCTCCTAAAATTTTTCCAGTCACAATGAGGATCTTTTCAGAAATTATGCATATTTTAGATCAGTGCATATGAAATTGCTTTTTGTGTTATCCCTTTGTGGTCCTCTAGAAGAAGTTTTCTGGGTTGAAAACTACTTATCTACATGTATCACTGAACTGGGTTGGGTGTGCTCTTTTTACCAGGAATAAACAGTCTCCAGGAATGAATAAGTTGTCACAAGCAGCTTTGGGAATAAAGAGCAAAGTCAGGGAAAGCACAGAGCTATGAAGGTTCTTTTTGTCAATGCTCATATTCATGGTTCATAAAAATCTAATTCAGAATGTGAATTTACTTAGAAAAAAAAAAAAATCTCCATTCAGACACTGTGCATTTGTCACTTGTGAGCCAGAAGCAGACAATCCTGGTATTGTCCTGTCTCACAGTCCAAGAAAAAACAACTTTTATCTTACAAAAAATTATTTTATGTACCTAAAGTATGGCAATATTTTTTGGGGGGAGGTGTTTTTAATGCCTTCCTATATCACAGAGCTAGTACAACAATCTGTCCCTTGATGGTTTCATGTTCATTTTTAACAGATACAAAGAAAATAAGAGTAATGCATCTGATGCTGAGGTTATGTATGGTAAGACAAACTTCCAAATGATAATGAATTCACTGTAAGATTCCTGCCTTATATTTCTTATTTGTTAGCATTCTTCTTTGTGAAAGACCAGAGTTCTTTCTGTCTGGGTCCTGTGCTAACACATGCAGAGAGTCTCTTACTCAACAAATTTATACCCTGAACAGAAAAGACAGATGGGTGGGAGGGGAAATGGAGGCACAGTAATGGAAGTGCTTTGACTGAGCTATGCAGCAGCCACTGCTAGAGCTGCCCACAACATCCAGTTTGCCTGACTGGAACAGTGAAGCTGCTGCCCTTCCCTGAAGATGTCACCTTTAACTTAAGGCATGTATTTATTTAGGCTGATTTTGTTATCTAGTGATTTTTATTTTATATAACAAGGAGGCTCAGTGATACAGCTGCAGAAGAGGATCAGAAAGCCTTTCTGATGTTTCCTGCTTTCATGGACAGTTCTGGTAGCAGGTGCTGGTAGATAGGATGAGGGAGAAAGCCAAAGGGTTCCATGGGGACAAAACATTAAAACAATTTAGTATTTGGGGGTTTTTTTCTTTCCCAGAAAAAGGCAAAAGAAAATATTGTCAGTGCTAGACCTTTTTTTTAAAAAAAAAAAAAAAAAATCTGTCCTATTGGATTTTATGGTAAAATATGAACTGCATGGTCTGACCTTTTCTATATTATTCAACAATGTTTTCTAACCCATTTTTCCCTGAGAAGAGCCCTGTAAGTCAAATAGATCACTTTGTCACACTGGAATTATTGATGTTCACTACAAGCAGTGAATAAAAGGGCTTACAGTACAAAAACATCACAAACAATAATGGCCTACAAAATAGTAAGAAAGGAAAATATGGGTAGCTGATCTGGGCAGCTGATCCACACCCTGTTCTTGCTCCTAAATCTATTAAAAAATTTACCATAAAAGATTGCTCAGACTGGCACGTAGGAAGAGCTTTTGGCTCTGTCATTAGTCCAGCTTGTACAGTGTCAGGTTTGATGCTCTGGGAGAGGTGTGAAGGTTTGAGGGGCATCAGGACACGTATGCATGTGTGGGAAAAGACATTTCTTCCTCAATTTTGCAAGCAAACAAAGCCCCAAAGCCTGAAAGCCATGAGAGTCCAATCTACAGAAAGATGAGAATTTTCTCACCACAGAAGGCAGGTCTTCATACAGGCTGGATAGCCCTCTGACCAGTCAGCTGCACACATTTATAAAACCTGTCTGAAACGTGGCCAGGTGCTCCCTATTGAAGTTTCAGGCTATGTCCTGCAATAGTACCTAGAGGAGAGGAACTGAAAGGAAGGAGATTCAGAGGCAGGGTGGTAGCCCAAACTAAGCAAAGAACTGTTTAGTTTGACATTTTGCCCAAGGTTTATAATTGAAAGAAAAAGCTTGACCTGTGAGAAACCCTGGGTGTGGTGGACAGTGCTTCATGGGCTGAGGGAAACGGGCGAGCTGCCCTGTCAGCTGCCTCGGGCATGGGTGAACAAATACATGGTCTCTGGCTGAAAAGTGATTATGATGGCAAATATTTTGGATGGATTCATACTTAATGATTTTCAAGATTACTCACGTGCTTATGTTTTAAGGCTTCAGAAAAAACTGTTCTTAAGGGCTGCAGAACAATCCATGCAATAAAAGTTGCTGATGCTTTGGGACAAGCAAAATTTTACTCAGAAGATTTAAATTTTCTGAATCCTATTAGCACAATCTAGCATGGCAGAGTCCATTGATGAGGTGACAAGTCATTTGCTGGAATGTGAAAATCCTAACAAATTAAGATAGTACAACTTGAAAGGCTCCAGAATTGAAGCATCTTAGTATGTTGGCAATATGCTGCATAGAGTATACAGCACAAGGCAGTGCATGTTTGAGAGCAAATGCAAGTGTGTCCATATTTTCTACAGGACAAAAGTTCAGGCTTTGCATTGATAAGCATGAAAATCTTCATCAGATAGGTAGGTAGCAGATGATACTGGTCTTAATACTATGGCTGTCGTGATTGTTTCCATCTTTTGTGCTGAAGACCTTTTTTCCTTCCATCAGAAAAGCTCAAGTCTTTTCCTTAGGCCAGGACATGTGAGTTTTATGCACCCCTCTGATTTCCTGAGGGGAACATATATGGGGTTTTTTTTAATTTTCTTTAAGTAATTCATATTGAAATACATACCAAAATCCCTCCTCAAAAGAGTGAGAGCTTTACAAAATAGCCTAAAATTTAATCCAGCATGGAGGACCCTCCCATAAGTGGGAGTATTTTGGAAGGGCTGTAGTTTTCCCAGGCTCTTTTTTTTCACATGATTCTCCTGATAAAACATGCAGATTTTGTCATACTGAAGCTCAGAAAATACAGCATCATGCATCTCACTGAGAACAGCACCTTGTGTATAGAGGAAGAAGTCTACACAAAAAGATTTTGTATGTGTGATAGTTTCACTGGGCTAGCCCTTGGCTAGCAGCCAACACAGCCGTTCACCCACTTCCCCCCACCCCCAGGGGATAGGGGAGAGGATTGGAGGGGCAAGGATAAGGAGGCTTGTAGGTTGAGATAAGAACAGTTTAATAATAGAGAGAAAACTTAAAATAATACTAATATTAAAATAGTAGAGATAATGATAACAGTAACAAAATATGCAAGTGAATGACACCCAATGCTATAGCTCACCCCCCTCCTGACCGAGCCCAGCCTGTTCCCAGATAACGATCCCGGAGGAGCGACAACCCCAAACCAAAACCGCAATCCCAGAAGAAAGAGAGCCCGAGCGAAAGGCAGAGAGAGCAAAACAGGAAGAGACCCTCACTAATATACTGGACATGACATGATATGACATGGAATAGCCCATTGGCATATCTAACTGTCAATTAAGTTTATTAATTTAAATATTCTTCTCCCCCCTTAAATCTTGTGCTTGTGGACTAACAGAACACAAAGTCCTTCACTTCCAGTGACAAAAATGTAAACATTGGTATGTTATCAGTGTCTCTCTCACAGCGAGTCCCAGGTTGAAGCAAAACACAGCACAATTCTAGCTACTGGAAAAGAAACCCAGCTCTATTTCAGCTAAAAACGAGAACAGTACGGCCTCCCAGCATGGAAGAATTTTAGTCTGTACACTCTCCTCATTATTTCACTGTGTAACGTTGCTTTCTTTTCACAGCCCACCCATTTCTCTTTCAGCTGCTTGAATTGGTATGTTGCTTCTTAATGTGTGTGCCCAGAGGACAGATTACACCCTCTTCTTGATTCCCAAAGCAGCACATAATTTAAGAGTTTAAAATCTACCTAATCTAGACTTTTACAAAATGCCCATGTTTATAATGACCTGGCAGCACTCCCTGAAACTTTTGCCACTATATAACCACTAAGTTATCTGGAGAAGGTATTTTATGAGTGTTTCATCACCATTTTGGTTGCAGGTTCTGCTCCAAACCTGCTCTGCGCATGGGCTTTACCCACAGAGGTAAATGGGAAGTAAACAATTATTTACTTGACCAAATGGCTGCTACTTGTTTTCCTGCCTGTTCTGCTTCCCACCTGTGGCCATCAGAATAATCTGGGATTCTGTTTATTAGGATTTCTTGCCTCCCCATCCACAGCGTCTGCTCACACTGCTTGTCTTGCCTATGCTAATTGGAAGAATATGAATACTTTTTATATTGTCACTCCAATCTTCAAAAAGGGCAAGA
>NW_010286293.1:0-25568 GCF_000700745.2 Antrostomus carolinensis
AGTATATTAACTGGGGCTGACAGGAAAGGGGATGATTCTCTCAGGAATCGCTCAGGCTCGCTTTTCCGGGATTGCGATTTCGGTTTCAAGGTTCCTTTTCAGTCCTCCAGGATCACTATCAGTGGGTGGTGAGCAATTGTACTGTGCATCACTCATATATATATATATATATATCATTATTAATTTTTTATTTTATTAAATTATTAAATTATTAAATTGTTCTTTTCTCAAGCTACAAGTCTCCTCACCTTTACCCTTCCAATTCCCTCCCAAGTTCTCTGGGTATGGGAGGGAAAGGGGGGAAGGAGGGTGGGGCCTGCGAGTGGCTGTGTCTTGTTTGGCTGCCAGCTAAGTTAAACTATCACATCTGGTCTGGGTTTGAGTATCTTCAGATAAGGACAAGGAATCTTTTCCTTTTAATTAAATTATTTCATTCTTCTTACCCCTGACTCACACTGTTTCTGATTTTCAATTTTTTCTGTGCCCTGTGGCTCTTAGTCCATCCAGTCTCCCATCCTCCATGTAATTTTTTCCTTTGTCCCCACATATCCTTCTGCTATGTGAGAGTTTTTGCACACATTTTTCATATTGTATCAACTACTTTCCACACCCTGAACCACATCCTGCTCTTGACTAGTGATCAGGACCTGTTAATGGTGAAAGAAAGATTTCTTTTGACTTCCTATCATTTTTGAGGTGCACTTCAAAAAATACTGAGCAAAGAAACATCCTACAGGATTTAAGACAGAGCTCCAACACTACATTCAAGGCCAGTATGCGTGAAGGATGTTATAGAGAATTTTCTTATAACAAATATATTACATGCACTTATATCTCCACAGATCCAACTGCTAAGTTTAAATTCACAAGACAGTCTAATGGTTTAATTTTATAAAAATCTATACTCTCTTTGATAATTGTACTAAATTTTTCCAGGTGATACAGCACAAGGTTTTGATGCAGAATGCATAAGAAGTAGTACCATACAGGCTACAAAAGTCCACGCTTCCAGCTAAACACATGTGAAACATCCTTATAGTACATGAAATGGGAGCATGGAGTCACACTTTCCATGGTGGAGCAGGTGCTCTCTGCAGCCTATGGAAAGCCCACGCTGGAGCACAAGAAAACAGTGAGAAAGAAGGAGCAGCAGAGAGGAACCACCATGTCCTGATGGACCACAACCCTACTCTGCTTCTTGTCTCACTGAAGGGGCTGAATGTCCTGTGGTGACAGCAAGGGGGAAGGAGAGGAGTCTGGAGTGAAGGAGTGTAGTTGAGCCTGGGGAAGGAACATTGTTGGTTTAATGTCTGTCTTTTTGTTTCCCACTTCACAAATCAGTAATCAAATACTTATTTTAGGTCACAATGAATTAAGATAACTTTCCCCAAATTGGGTCTTTTTTTTTTTTTTTTTTTTTTTTTACCCATTTTGTTAATTGTTAAAGGGTCTCCCTCCTTTATCTTGCTCTTAGTTTTTTCCTGTTTTCTCCCTCTGCTGCCATCCCCCCTGCTAAGTGGGGAGGAGTGAGCAAGTGGCTGGATGGGAGCTTGGCTTCTAACCAGGGCAAACCCAACACAGTAATGTAGTCAGGTCATTCAAAATGAAAACATGTTCTTGAATGGCTGAGTGATAAAAGTAGAAGATAAAGTTTAGTGTTAGCAGTATTAATTAATGATCACAGCAAAAAGACAAAAAAAGCTAGAATAATGATGTTGAAACTGTTCACTCCTGGAGGAGTTGTTCAGTATTAGATTCAAAGGAATAACTAGCAAACACAAAATTTTTATACCGTATTCTCATGATTTATGACTGACTATTGCAGAGAAAGTTGTGTCTCATCAACAGGTTGACTGTCCTAAATTATGACAACATTTTGGAATACAAATACATTTTACAGAGTGGAAGTTCCAAAAGTAAAATCAAATCAGGATTGCTATAAGCAAGTTTTCTAAACAAGGACAGCATTAGCTGTATTTCTGATATGAGGACACATTTGTAGGGGTGTCATACAAGGCCTGTTTTCTAACTGGGCCAGGCTATATGGTGAAATTGTCCCTCCTGAAATGCATTGATGGCAATGTGATTCTTATGATTCACAATGCATAGTTTGGTCAGAGAAAAAACACACTACATAATGCAGAATATAGTGCTTCAGGGATTGTGGCTGATAAGGGAGAAAGGGACCCAAATTACAACTAAGTCAGCAATGAACCAAAGAAAACTGTCTATTAATATTTTCTTAAAATAATTTGAATTTAAATATTTTATTTTGTTTCACTGAAACGATTCTTTTTGCTTCAGATTGGACCAGACCCAACGTACGTTTTCTTATTAAATAGTGAAATAATTAAAATAAATATTGAAATTATTAAATATTTAATACATTCTTAAATATTAGTAAGTACCAAAATCAAGATTTTCCAGAGAGGCAAAGAACTGATTTTTCCATTAATCATTTACTGTCAATAAAATATCACTAGAAAATAGCTGACCAGCTCTCATAATTTGGTGTGCTAATGAAAGAAGTTTAGTATTCTGAGAATTTTCAGGCTAAACTATCTATCTGTTTCTGATTCAAGGTTAATCATTACTATCTTCAGCTGCATATCACTACCCCTATACTGAAAATTATGCCTCCTTCCCCCTACACATGCCAGTTTACCCATGTGACTACTGTATTACCCAGTTGTGCAGAATGATTTAGGTCAAGTAGAGGAAGCAGTTGTCTGAATGGGGAAGGGGAAATGTTCACTTGAAAGTATAAAATAGAAAAGGGCATGATATATGGGGTATTTTATCAGATTAGATAGGTCAGTCCATCTGATTGTGCTCCAAACTTCATCACAGGCTGCATTCTTTTTCAAAGACCAAATATAAGTTACTGAATCACTCAGGTATATTTGGATGTGTACTTATGGTCCAAATTCTACACTGCTAATTTGAGGCATTCAAAAACATCTCCCTCATGTTACACATTCATTTAGTTTAGAGATTGCTATTTCCAAAAAAAAAATATAATTTGTTCCTTGATTTGTTTACCATTGTGTCTCATTTGTAAATGAAAGTCTTTCAATAGAAAATAAAAGGAAAAAAAAAATCACAAAAATCCCACAAGAAAGGCATTTCAAGTAAAGAAATTCTGCTCTGTGAAAGAGAAAAATGTTGAGGTTAGGCTCAATGAATTAATTAAGTATCAGAGTTTAGTAAACATTTAAAGACAGCAGAAGTAAATGACAGCTGTGAATGTTTCAGAGTGGACTTTGATCCTGTTAGCATTTTAAAAAATTGAAGGCACTATCTGTATCCAAAGCTCACCATAAAATGTAAAGGAACAAGGTCACTGTAACCAAACGATGTCATAATATGGCTAACTAAATAACACCTCTTCTGTACTTGAGACCCATGATTTTTATTCCAGTATTTGGGTTCACCAGTAGCCTCATGGTTAATGGGAGAATTGAGACAGCCCTGTGACAAGGGCTCATCATAATGCTCAGGGAAATTGATTACCCTGCATGGTTTGAGTGCCAAGGGAGAGGATGGGACAGGACATGGCCATGGACTGCAACCTTTTCAGGAACTCAAGGGAAGCTACTACATTGCACACAAAAAGGTACATGTGCCTCAGCAGTGACACAAAAATGGGGTCTAAGAAGCATAGCAGAGATAAAAGCCCCCTTTGGGAAATCTATATTTAGTGGTAAATGTATGTCCCTTGTCAACATGCATTTGATCATAGCCCTGCAGATTTTGTGGTGAACAGAGAGGTAGGGCATTATTTATCTATTACATGAGGGCTCCCCCACCAGCATAAAAACTTAAATTGGTTTCCCAGTGGAGTCCTTGGAAGCCCTGTCTGGCACAGGAACTGAGTAATGCATCAAAAAGAAACTACTTTAATTGTTCATCTAATTTTAATATTTGGTTTAAAATGAATCTTTTCAGTGCAGGGGCTTTCAAATGGGCTTGCTAAAAACACACATGTAAATTAAATTAAAAAAAACCCTACACCTTTCACCAATAATGAAGCCATCAAGAAGTATAACACTGCACACAGAAATAGGATCCCATTATGCAAATGCATTTCAGAGGATCTTAATAGATAGAAGCCCCTCTGTCTCAGTCTATGTAATTAAAATGTACTGTATATAATTAAAATTAATGTAATTAAAACAGTCTTAGCAACAAGTTCAATTACGTCACTCAAACGTTGCCTCTAGACACATCAAAATCAGCACATCAATAATATGGAGAAGATAATCCCTATATTCCTTTAGATTATTAAACAGCTGGGACCAAAAAAAGGTAAAAGGGTAAAAAAACACGGAAATTATTCTTTTCTTCAAAAAACAAATATGGTGCTTTTTGTCTTAAGATAAACTGGTAACATAACAGAAATCTCTGTTTAAATACATATATACAAATAACTATCAGATTAAACATCTGATCGGGCAAGAACCAACAGTTTAATCCTCTAATGTAATCCTGTATCATTAATAAAAATGTTGAAATACTATTCCATCAATCAGTCCTGTGACCTGAAAAGCTAGCAAAACCTATAGCTTTACCATCCGCAGCTGGACAGACCTCAGTACCATCAGCTGTTCTCAGATCCCACCCATGTCCCATACCTGTCTCGCTCATTAGCTAGACAAAAAGCCCACATAGGCCAGGGCTGTAGGTGCCTTGCCAGCCACCTCCTCCCTCCTGCAGCACCACCCAGCACCTGCTGGCACCCAACAGGAGGACAAAAGTTCAAGGTGAACATTTAGGGTACGAGATATCAACCCCCATGCCCTCCAACCTTCTTTCCAAGGGGGTTAAGTTGACCAGCAGCCTAAAGGATGCAGAGGCAAACTGAGACCATGGTTTTATAAGCACCTGTGCTTTGGCAAAAAGGCTAAGAACACAGCTGAGAAGGCAAACATCAAGCTAGTGTTTGTGCGAATTCTCTATTGGACAAAAAATCTTCACACTCTGTGGATTTACAGCATAAACAATGGACTGATAGGATACATTTATATGATGACAACTGCAAATATTTCACATTTCAAAGGAAATGGTAAATGGATGATCATGGTCTTAATAAAATCCTAATATCTCCATAAAATGTTCCTGAAGTGGTTACTATATCAGCATTGCAAACGTTGTCTTTGACATTGTCTCAAAAGTTTCTGAGACTGGAAATTACGTTGTAAGAATACACAGCTTTTTGCAGAAATAATGCTGATCCTGAAGCTCCCAATACAAGTCCTGACCCTGAAATCATCGTTCAAGCAAGATGAAAGCTAGGTACTAGACTCTTAGCAATCATGAAAGACTGTATCCTATTAGGCCCTCCAACATCATCAATTTACATAGATCCTGTACTTAGATCACAGTGATAACTCTTAACATTTCTGCAGTTCCTTACATATTCAAAGCCTTTTGCAGTTTTTTTCTCAGCAAGTGTGTGGCAATAATATTGCTTTCCGTCCATCTTTGAGGCTGCTGTGTAATACTTTCTTCCTACAAGATAACTGGAAATGGACTAATAGGATAAGGCTGAACCTTACCAACACTAAAACAATATTTCAGCTCAGCAGTGCTGCTCTCTTGTCCTGATAAGATGAATGCATTCCTGAGTGTGAAATGAAACAATTTCACAGGAGAGCTCATCATTTCACAGCTATTTTGCCTCATGCTTTATATCTGGAAATTATCTGAAACTACTAATAGAGCCTAGTAACAGCAAAGGCTCCAAGTTTCAGAGAGCAATAGAAATGCAATGTCTGGTCTTCTTTTTCTCTAAGTATATATGTATTTCCATTAATTGTTCTTTAACTTGGAGAGAAAAAAAAATCAGTAGCAAAAGGCTACAGGAGATTCATATAGCTTAGTTTTTTTTGAATGACTACACCTGAAGAACTTCATAATATAAACTTAAAGAATGCAGTCAGCCAACCTCATATCCTTTAGCAGTTATTTTGCAGAGGGTAAGTGAGGTACCAGATGACAGACTTATCTCTACACAGAGGTGTGGGGTGGGACCTGAGGAACCATCAACCATTGTGACCTCAGTCCAGGAAAGGATAGCCAAACCAGCTGAAAGAGTTGTAAAGAGGCCAAAGAGAGGAAGAGTGCAAAGCAGTTTGCCAAAGATAAAACATGTCAAATAAATTTTCCCAGTAAACTTGCAAGGTTTCCCAGGAAACTTTTTCCCAGTAGTCAATCTCCTCTCTTTCCCAAAGCTAGTAAGACTTTGTTGCTTTCTTACGTGACACGCTTACAAACAGGCTAGGGAAGCCTGGTCCAGATGAAATTATTACACCAAAACTACTATAGACCACAAAACTGATTGGAAAACTAATGTCAGAGAGCAAGTTTCATAATCAAAACAGAAGGAAATATCAAGTGTGGTTTCAGAGGGTTTTTTTATATATTGGTATTAGTTAATATATTTATTAGACTTGAATGATAGAAGTTAGATTATTCTCACTAAAGCAGCAGGTGATAACACCCTGGAATATAACACTGCTGTTGGAGAGCAGCATTAGAATTCAACACTATCTTGACAAATAGGGAAACAAACTGAAAAAATAATATAGTTCAGCATGGAAAAGCACACACAGAACCAAGAATAATCAATTGCATGACACAGGATCAGGAATGATTGCCTAGACAGTAGTTCTGCAGGTAAAATATGCAGTTTTTAATGGATTACAAGAGGAACATGAGACAATGTTGTCACTCATTGTGAAAAAGGCAAACATCTATACTAGAACAAGAACACGAAGCTACAGCCTGACAAACACATGAATCTGTTTGTGGTAAAAAACATTTTTGTGCATGTGTGAACCGTACTTTAAACTTCTATGAATTTTTGTGAAAAAAAATAAGGTTTTACTGCTTTTTAATCAAAACAGGTAAAATTAAAATAGCACATAAATGTAAGAGATATGTGGATTGCTTTCTGGCTCATGCACCATCAATGGATTTATTCACAAAACCTCCTTAAAAAAAATTTCTACAAATAATATGTTGAAAATTCTAAAATGTTCCCCTGTTGACCTCTATATCTGATTAAATTTGCATAGCTGGATATTTTAAAAATTATTTTTTCTTGATATAGCTTATACAGAAGTCATTAAGAGGCCAGGAAATAAAATAAAGCCAATAATTGTGATTGTCTCCTCCCAGCCACTTTAGGAGTAACTTCTCAAAGTATTATTGCATTTTAATTAGAAATGTGTAAAATATAGATTTGTTTAAAAGACTGGAATATATAAGCCATCCATAACACTAATTAGAATTTCTGTTATTAGTTCCTCATAATAAGAAACATAAGAAAAAAAATGCATTTTACTATAAACATTGATTGAAAAGCATAAGAGGAGTTTCTTGTTTAATTTTTTTCTATTATTTGTCTTAGAAACAAAAAGGGAAATAAATACTTACCTTCTGCTATAGGAATGATAAATAGTATCTTTACTATAAAGAGTGTCAATCAAAGGCAGGGTATTTTAAGTTCTTGACAGTAGTTACTCAGCTAACCATTTCAAATGCTAAATCTGAACTTCCCTAAAGCACAGGTGATGTATAGACATTTAGGTTTTCAGTTCAGCAAAACACTGTCAGTAATAGAGGTTGAAAAATGTTGATGGTAAGCAAAATATATTTCTTCTACAACTCTGATTGTTCATCATCATCAACTACAGATATGATTTGTGTGAACTACATAGAACAGAAGGCCAGGGAGTGAACCCTGAGGAACATCAGCCAATTATCATTATGCTTAATGTGTATTTATTTAGTTGATATGGTAGAGACACTACTTACGAGCAATAAATAACATCCTCAGTTGTTATTCATGAAAATCTGTGAACAGAAGGAACTAAAGTGGAAAAACAGTTCCCAGAATACGCACCAATCTGTCAGAAGGATGCAGTCACTAAAGCAAACTCAGAAATTCTGCTTGTCCATGAGTTGCACCCATTACAGTATAATAATAACAGCTCAAAAAATATGTAACTGCTAACAGTGTGGCTTTTCTTTATATCAAATTATGTCTGTGCTTGTTGAGGATGAAAGAGGAAGAAATGAAGCACAAAAAAAGCACTTCTCTGCCGAGGCTTATATTTCCGGAGTTAACATGCAAGACAAATCAACAACACATCTACCTTCTTTTACAGAATGGAAGGAAAGATTATGTCTCCTCCCATACAGAAGACAGGCTTACAATCCCAGACCAATGAACAAGACAGAAGCACTGGAGTAAAACTCATGCATCACAGTGGTCATAGACATAAAAAGACATCTCTCTAGGGCTAAGCACAGAGACTCCAGGTGTGTTAACATCTTCACATGAACAAGTAGTTCTGGAACAGACGAACAGTTCTGAGGCTTCACAACAGAGCTTTTTATCTCACCACTTATGCTGGAACATCCTGAATTTGCAACAGTGCAATTTAAACCTCATGCCAGATGGAAGATGAACACACCTGCTGTAATTAGCCACACGGGAAAAAGACCGCAAATGGAACTTGGCAAACAGCCTGGCCCTGGCATCTCAAGGTACCCATCTCACAAATCGGAGACTTACAAGGGCGAACTGGTGACAAAACACATATGTGCTGGTACCAAGGAAAGCAAAGTTCAGACTGGCTTCCTCCAACAGAAGAAAGAGAGATATCTTACTTAGGAATTAGTCCTCTTCTTCCAGCAGGAAAGAATAAGCTGCTCATTTCTGACAGTAGGCATAGACCAGAGAGGATTCACTAGTT
The DNA here is from genome assembly GCF_000700745.2 of Antrostomus carolinensis. Taxonomy (NCBI): domain Eukaryota; kingdom Metazoa; phylum Chordata; class Aves; order Caprimulgiformes; family Caprimulgidae; genus Antrostomus; species Antrostomus carolinensis. Next base: position 8,766 of record NW_010286293.1, read on the forward strand.
GAATGCCTTCTGGCACAGCCTCTAGTCATGTAGTGCCTGGAAGAGGTAGCAACAGAGAAGCATCCTCCTCCTCCCTATACATCAGGAAAAGTGAGACAAGGCTACAGAGGTAACTTTATGCACATTCAATTTCTGCAGCTGCATGCCTGCATGATTTGCAGCTTTCAGTGTCCCTAAAGAGGATCGTGACTTCTTCATACACCATGTATTCAAAGTGAGAGTTACTTGTCTCCGCCTCCATCTAATAAGCCAGATGCATTTCTTGGCAGAAAACAGAGGAGAGCAACTTAGCTATGGGCATCAGGCAGAGAACTATCTTGTATTCTCCTATTCTTCCCCAAAGTATCTGTTGCAGTTTCACAAGATCCTTGATTCTGTTTCATCAGGAAGAAAATGAATGAATGTGAAGAAGTCATGAGCAATTTTCTCAAAAGACATGGGACCCTGAAAGGCTTAGAGATCACCCCCAAGGTAGCACAGAGAGTCAAAGCAACATGAGACTAGTCCGGTCCAGTCTAATCACTAGTTATCAAACACATAAGCTCTTTCATAGACTAAATAGGATCTGCCTTAAAACCAGTTTGACTTTCAGCCCTACAAAGAGTATTGGAAGGTTGCTCTGGAATGTCATTTTTTACAATTATATGAGTCCATATCTGTAGGTCAATATGCAATTGCATATATAAAAGACCTTAGGAAATATCTAAAGGGCTTCCCTTTGAAACTACCATTATTGTAGCAGCCTTTCCAAGGACATTATTTCATAGAGCCAGCAAATGCTTATGTTAGTAAAGGCTACATTTCAATACTGCTTTCCAATTCATTAACTACCCTTCCCTAGTGTCTAGATAATTACCTTCTAGCTGTATCCCTGGAGTGGTGCCTAAGGCATAAATGAGGGCAGAGTCACCTGAAAAAAATGACTGAGGTTAATTCCCCTTGGTGTCCCAAGAACAGAGACCACATACCAATTTAATCAAAATGGCCAGAGGAGAGAAAAGATAAGGCAAAGGCTAAAGTAATATTCTTTCTACGGATTGAAAATTATAGGAAGAATTTATTAATATTGTTTTAATGCAATATTTTATTAAAGAAAGAAAAACACATTAACGAATTTCTCTCAATGAGTTAAGTTCCTATTTTGTCTATTTCTTAGCAGCTCAATACTTTTAAAGTGTTTTCAGCAATATAACCTCATATTGTAAAATATGATCCCTCATTAAAGTATAATATGTACTAACCATCCCACAAAATACTTTCTTCAGAGATCAAGGGGGTCAAAAACTCATGTCAGGTTATAATTTTGTTGCTGCTACAGGAATAGTGTGCCAAGATATGTCCTGGCTTTGAGTCATCAAGGCACTAATAGAGTCAATTCGTTCCCTATCCTCTTACTTGCCATGACAGATATGCTCAGATCTATTTATCCCAGTAAAAGGACTTTAGTGACAAAATAATAGTTGTTACCTGTATGAATGAAGTGTTGACATAAAGATTATAATGCAGTAGGAGTGGAGTAGGAAGATCTATGAAATTTCTGTCCTGTAGAAATAATTGATAGTTTTGCTACCGAACTCACCACAGTTGAATTTTACTAGAAATTTCTTAGTGCTATTTCTACTAAGTCACCTTCCTTCATTGCCCAGATTTCTGACTCAGGTATTCAGGAAAATGCCAATGATCTTCTTTTGACTAACAGTGTATTTTATTAAGGACTTTAACATCAGGGGACTTGAAGATCATTTAATATTTCTGAAGAGGTAAACTGTGCTACACAAGATGCTTTATCAGACCTGATCATTAATAATCTAGAAGTAGCTTCAACAGTTTCCATGAAACTCATTCAGTCATGTAGGTTAGGTTTCTTACCACCAATCTGCCACTACTTATGATGTCTTTTAATGGATATTATCTAAGCTCTCTGGAACAATCCCCTCAATGTTTGTGTTTATATACTGCCCTCCAGATGACAGCAAAGGTCAATTCCCTATCATCTCATTAAAGGTGTATTTAATTTAGCCTCTTTTCTCTACACAGCTAACAAAGCCCTGATTAATCAGCTATATAGCAAGAGTAAACACACAGCTTCACTTAATTAAAAATTAAATTCCTCTTGAGGGATCATTACAGTAGTGAGCTACCACATGCCTTTATTAAATAGGTGTTTCTTTGAGGACACAACCAGAGGTAGACTATTGGGAACCCTGTATCAATATAACTAGAAATTTGTTCAGATATTCAATTGGAACACTACATATGTTCATTCTCTAAAAAGAGGTGGGTATAGAAAAGCCCAGGGTACTTCAAAGAACCTGGAGAATTTCACTACTATCTTTGGTACACGTTAGTACCTGGTACACTTTTTAAAATGCATCATTTAATTTTAGTCTTTGGAAGAAGATGCAACAAAGCGTTGCTTTGTCTACTTGTGACTGACCAATAAACCCTTACAATGGAAGAAAGCTCAGGAGAGACATGCAAGAAAGATGTGCCTGTGAAGCTCAGAGAAAAAGGCTGGCTGTGACTGACCAAAGCCATTGGTCAGTTGACCAGTAAAACCGTTGACTTTATCTCAACACAAAGGGGACTGGAGGGTGGCCTTTGTTTTAGATAAACATCTACCAACAGTTGAGTGGATCAACTGGTGCTGTAAATGTTTCTCTCTGAGTTATTAAAACAGTGTGAATGTCTCCCTGGGTTAACCAGACCGGCGTGGGGGCAGGGGAGCGAGTAAGTGGCTCAGCTCAACATAGAGTATAAAACCTAGACAACTGGCAAAAGTATTTTGAAGAGAGCGATGGGCTTGAGTTGTCTTTGATCCATATATTCCCTTCTGGTGACTGGGGATGCCTAGTAAAATTGCTATATTTTAGTAAGTGTAACTTACATTTGTATTGCGTTTTCAGTATATTTTGTATCACTCTGCTAAATCAGAAATCCTGTGTAACATCAAATATCTTCAGATAAGTAAATTTTATAGTAAACATTACACCCTCCACGCGGCGGCTGAAATGACCAACACCGAGATGTGTTCAGGCATCAGCACTTATTGAGGCTTTGCACTGCTTATATATCTTTTTTTCCTTCTCCACGCCCCAAGCATGTGTCGTTCTTTCACTTTTGATTCGTTTCCCCTTATCACCACATGGCGAACACATGCCTAAGCATGGTTGGATAATTCCACCTCTTCAGGAGCCATTCTTTTACTTCTGACTGGTTACTGATTACAGCACAGAAGATCCCTTATCTTGTCTCATACACATTCTTGCTTATTAATCTGCTTTGTTTTATTTTCATTTTATATTCACTCAAGGTAAGGAATTAAATGCTCAAGGCTGAAGCCGCCTGCAGCTTTGGCTCTTAAAGCACCAACACCTCCACATATAGAATATCTAAAAAAACCTGCTCAGAGAGTATTGGACTCCAACAATAGCACATGCCTCCTTGTGGAAATGCTGTCAGTCCTCTAAAACTTCAAACAATAGTCAAACTGATCAGAGATGCAGATGTTAATAACAATATCTAAGAAAATATTTGAAAGAATCTTCAAAGTCTTTTCTTCTCAGTTTTCCACCCTCTAACACAATCAGGAGGAAGCAAAGTAACTTAAACAAAACAGATTAGCTGTAGCTAATGTGCTGAATTTTCATATGCAGAATGATAGGAACATGCTGCTGGTGTGGTTGCAAGTTCCATCTACTTTTGACACACAGGCAGTGTGAATTTAGGACTCTGATCTGCCCACCATTCCCACAAAACCAGCACTCAACTAAAAACCACTGTTACTTCTACTTACAAGCCACTGCATACTGCTGGAGCAGGTGTATCTGCTCTCTCTCTTTACTTACTGACAATAAATCGTCACAGTGCACAAGCAAATAGAGTGGTATGAAGTCATCCCTGACCTTTTGCTGACCTTCATATCCTGTACTTTGCAGGACAGAAGAAAATAACTCTCCACTCAGATTCTCTTCCATTTCAGTGGGTTGATAGCCATAGCAGTCAGCTAAAATATGCTGACAGTACGAGATACAGTAGGTCTACACTAAACGCAGTGTGTTTATCTCCTGTTACAAAAAAAGGGTCAAGATTTCCTCTAAAGACAGTTCCAGAAACACTGTGGTTTGGTTTTTCACCTTTCAGAATCACAGATTAGAATAGCTGTATCCAAGGTCTTGTACTCTGCTGGGTCTGAAAGCAGACATACAACTGGGAGTAGACACTTTATATGTTGCGCTGAGAACTCATCTCTGCCTAGTGACATATTCCCATGATCCAGAAATGCAAAACTGATCTTCTCTGTGACATAATGGTTAACATGGGGACTCATTTATTTTCTCAGCTACAATGCATGTAAAGCAAATAGACCATAGCAATACCATTACACATGTTCCTGCACTCACTTTAGAGACAATCAATATCAATTATCAAATTCTCAACAGGAGAGAAAAGCTGTGAAATTGCCTATAAAATAAATTTACAAAGTCATCCCAATACCTTCTATGTTCTCTTCTAAAGATTATGCATAAATAATTATTTCAAAGATATTTTCATTTCATTATCATACCACCCAATTCATGATAGTAGTATTCATGACTCCACCATCCTATGTTTCACAGAAAAGAGGAAAATGAGTCAGATTCTTCTTTCAGTGAAACAGTGATTTGTAATTGATTCTGCCCTTTGGAGCAGGGTCATTCTCTTGTACTTGGTTCTAAAGCTCTGTAACAAATCAGTATCTTTTATCGAAATATAGACCATGTTTGCTTTGTTAGCCAAATACTGAAACTCTTTATATACCTTAAAAGCCCAGGAAAAGTCTTCCTGCCCTGCAGAAACTCTTTATTGATAACCTTGGAGTTTCTTTTAGGAAGGTAGTCCCTAGGTATTTCAACAGTCTCACAGAGCTTGTTGTCTTCTCTGTCTCTTGTGGAACAGCCACTAAATAGGATGTGAGTTTTCTTACAAACCTCTAAACATCCCAGGTGCTCTTGTGAGTTTCTTCTCTCCTGCTCCTTGAGGAAAAAGAGCCACAAAACTTTACCTTCTGGATTATAGTACAAGTGATGATAAACTAGGCTGATGGATCAATATGCAGATGACATTACACCTGTGTTGGATCACCTTTGGAAACATGGGTGAGAGGGAAAAGGGAATTTGTATTTTTAATATATATTTAATATATATAGTTTAAATGCCTCTAATGTTCAAAGATACTTGGGTTAGTTTGTTGCCCCATTTGATATTTGCTGTTACTCACATCCAGGCAGTAGGACAAAGCCCAACATTGGTCAGTGGTCAGACTTTATCCTATAGTCCTCCAAAAAGACCCTTAACTCAGATTCCTGGCAGCTGAGGTGCATTTGTGTCTACCAGGCAGTACAATCTATTTCAGACAACAAAAGTAATGTTGTTGTAAGTTGTTTAATGTACTAAATATTTTCTCTCTCTTCAAAAGAAGGATTTGGCCCTCCATCCTCCATCCTCCACCTCCTTTTATTATGGCAGTGGTCCCCACTCATTTTAGTGGAAGCATGTCACAATGAGCATGTTTCAAGACTCTTAATGTATTACAGCCTTTCCTATCTACTACTTTCCAAGGTGATTATGCATATCAAACCAAGGCATCATTTAATACTGTACACTCCATATTTGTCCAAAGAAAGTACAAAGATATCAATCATTTAACAAGGTGCTACCAGCTTGAAAGTGTCGTGTTGGTAGTTTTGAACATTCAATATATTTATTCTATTTGGTTCTTTAAACATCTCATCCTTAATCCTTTATCTCTAATTTAGACAACTAATTGCTTCAGAAAAATTACATTATTCCCTTTCATATTTCCCTATATGCTAAATACTGATAAGTAGCCTCTATTTATCAATGATATTCAGCTTTATATTAATTATATTCCAAGGCATATAGAAATCATTGTGCAGTAGCACTCTTTAGTGATGCACAAAGGAGCCTTATACTGAATAAAAAGGAAATACAAATAATTTAATTGAAACCAAGTGAAATATTGAATCCTGAGCTCAGATGAAAATAATACAGTCAAATTAATTCAGGCAATTTTGAATACCATCATTTTTACTACAGCTTATGCTCTCAACAATCACTCTTTGAACTGCAGCAACTGGGATTAAAGATTAGGATGTATGGAGCCTACCCGAATCTTTCTGAATAGCCACAACTATCTTATGATTTGTAATGCTGTGCTCCTGCTCTTGAATGCTAACACCAGGCACTGGTTTTATTATGAAAATCACAAATTTACTAATGCCTTTTAGAACATTATTTTTATGTGCCAAGTTGAACTGACTACACATGCAGCATAAAATTAAGGATAAAATATACTCTAATCTAACCGTAATTAGGACAGAAATTAAAGGAAATTAGTTAGTATAGCACAAAAAATAAAAATAAGAAAACTATTACCCCAGATATATTTTGAACCTTAAGCTTTGGGACTTAACAAGCAATTTGAAAGCAAGTCAAACAGTCTGAGCTAGATGCTAATAGATAACCACCTTTATCCTTTCAGTGCTCTGGAAGGCCTCATTAGCCATATGAGGCTATGGATCTTGGCTTCTTTTACACTTAAGTAAATTTAGCACTATGAAAAATTGCAACGGGGTGGGTATTTCATGTTAATGAACTCTCCGCAACACATGGTACTTTCTTCCTATTAGAAAAAATGACCATTTGTAAGGAAACCAATTTTTTTAACCTAAAATACTGGTCAATCAGGAGTTAGAGTAATTCCCCATGCTGATCCAAGAATAAACAATCAGCTAGGACTGTTTTCTAGTCAGACATGGTAGAATGCTATGTCTATTAAATAGATCTCTGTACGTCTGTAGTTTTTTGTCCGAGAACAATAGAAAGTGGATCAAGAGTTTAGTTTATTTTATTTATATTGTATCAGATTCAGCAAGGTTGCTCCAAAACAAGATTCAAAACATTGCTGGGAAGAGATTTCACAGACCTCTAGTGGACTGAAATTGAGCTACTCGGACTTAATGTGTTGCTTAGCACAGCAACAAATTCCCATAGTTTATCTCTAGTGTCTTCTTGTACAAAATAAATACTGCTGACAAGTTTTATTCTCCAGCAACTCCAGTGGTGTTTTCTGCTTTCCATATACAAAGATTTCTAGTACAAATATCAGCCAGCACATGTCCCAGAAATACTAAACCTTACTATAAGGCAACTTTTGAAAGATATCTAGTATTCTCACATATTGTTTGCAGATCAGATCAGATTTGAGAAGAGTTTATGAAAGTAATTACTGGGACTGCATGGATCCTATTCAAACAGGGCTGTTTTCCACCATTTCATCTTCCACTATCAGTTTCTGAGCTAAAAAAACACTGAAGTTCTCACAGCTCTGGATTCAGCTGAAGATCCCAGATTTCAGCTCTGGTGACAGGATTAAACTGGAAACCACATCATTCAGAGCACCAAATGACATCCTGAATTTTCAGATATTTTATCCCCTATCAGTAGCATAACATGTACAGGGTATTATAGAAACATCCTTCCTGTAGATTTGTCAATAATTAGACTCCTTAAAACAAAACCTAGAGAGACAAGATAATGATGTCCATCAAGTCTAGAAATTACACTTACCTGTCTTCTGAAATAGTCCTGAGCTGTATTGAGGTCTCTCCAGGCAAGCCAAGTTCTTATACCACTCCCTCAGCACTTGGTATAAGGCTAGTTCTTATACCAGCTCCCTCAAAACAACAAGTCTTAAGAATCTTCCAGTTAATGCTGTTCATTAAATGAGTCTCACATTGCACATCTTGAAGAGAAGACAGGAGAATCAAGAATAAATTATCTAGGGCAAGAGTCAGAATGATGGTTTAACAGCTCACAAAAGCCCACCACTGCTTTTGGCTTCATCATTCCTGTTAGATTCAACAAGAATTAAAAAAATGTCACAAATATAATGCTGTTGAACATAGAAGAATGGAAAGACTCTAGAGGCTGTGTAAGAAGAATCTGTAACAGATAATAACTGCTGTTGTGTATTCTCTGCATAGACACATTTTACAAACTTAAGTATCTCCAGAGATGAACATCCATGGCAATAAGAGCTCTATGAATACATGTATAAACCTACTACTTGCTCAGAGTTGCTCTTAGTTGAAAGCAAGTGTTCTCAGTCACAGGGTCACATCTCAGCAAACCAAAAGCAAATTTCAAAAAGCTATAAACCCCTTCAGTTTCGTTACAGTTGAGAGAAATATGGATTACTCTTTTATGGTTTCAACTTAAGTTCCCAGTTTGTCAAAAGTTGAGAACTGTTGACCTAAGAAGAAAGTTGACATAAAAGTCAGAAAGGAAGGAGTGAAAGCAGATACATCTACATTTTACACATCTTCCCATTATCCTGTAAATGGGAAAATGTGTATTATCACATAACCACTGGCAGTTTTTAATATACCTTATTGAAAAAGGTGGCAGTACTATAGACAGATACAGTGCAATACAGGTAGAACCAAGTAATATCTATCATTGCAACAAGTATTTAAAAATACTGAAGAAAGAAGAAAGACATGTACATGTCTTCCAAGTAATATTTTGCAAACACAATTAGTGTTTAGAAAGGGTGCTAACTATAAGAAATGTCATTCCTGTATGGTTATGTTGACAGACTGCTCTAAAGGTTGACATATTGGAGTGAGGAGAAAAATGCACTACTGAGAAAGCATAGCCTTTTAATAAGGGGTTACACAGAAGTAATTAGGGATTAGGAGGGGTAGGCAGATGCCTCATGAGATTTTCAAAAATATTGCACTTCAATATAAATTAGGCATTGAGCCACATATGGCAGCCTTTCTAGGTACTAAAATAACACAGTTCTGATCCAATGTCTTTGCACTCTGTACTCACAGTTTGTATTAAAACAAACAACTCTTTGAGGTAGGTCTGTCAGCATTCACCTTTTCTTGCATTATTCCATGCAGTTTTACAGAAAGTCACCGCTCCAGAGATTTGAGAGGCTTCTGCTGGCTGCCGAGTACCTCCTTAGTAGTGTTGTGACTGAAAACACATGACAATTGTGCTCCATTTCTCACAGTTCCAGGGTGTTTTTGTTACTTTTTCAAGAACATAAGATCTCCTCTTAGAAGTCACCTGGGATCCAAAGGGAAGTGTCTCTGGCCATGCCTGGCTGTGATGTAGCTAGGCAGTTCGCAAAAGGTGAAGCGCATAAAGGCCAGAAAGAGAACACATTCAGAGTCAGAAAGGGTTAGTAATGCAATCAGCTTTCAGAAATATATGACCACCATCAGAGTGTATGCAAAATCATATTCCTCAAGAAAGCTTTCCCACTATAAACAGCGTGAGAAAGACCTAGCAAGAAAAACAAATGAAGAGAAAGGGGAATCTGAGCATTGGCTCTCTATTGGAAAAAAAGTAAGAGAAGATGATTTGATTGAAGTGCATTAACGCCTCCATAGAGCAGACCTAAATTACTTAGGGGATGCTTAGGCATCAGAGTAATAAGCACTACAGGAAACTCAAATGCAGATGTCTAAAACATGAAATAACTTAATTTATTTCTAATACCTGCTTTTACCCTGTTACTTTATTCCAACCTTTCTACCACATTGAGGGCAAGCACGAAAATGACACCAACCCCTTCCAACAAAAGTAGTACTCAGGAAGCTGAATAACCGTTTCTTCTACTTTACTCCTATCACATTAACTCCAATATATCCAGCTCTTCAATGAGTCTCACTGTAGGTACTCCTCCCAGATATCAGAATCATGGCATTACTTGTAATCTCAGTTTACATTAAATATGGAAAAACTTGTTCATTCTGGGGATAAAACATAAATCCTAAATATATCAGCACCAAAAGGAAATAAATAGTGCTCCCAAACTTACTGTTTGAAGTATTTTAAACCCTCTCCTCCTTTTTATTTTTTTTTCCCCTTAATTACTCTGATACATTATGAGCCTGCTTTATGACTTCTGAATGCTTGAGATTCAAAAGCCTGAAAGAGAATACAGTTGGAGTTAGTAGCTGACACTGATCGTTGTACTGGTGTTACTGATGACATAATGGAGATCTAAACAAAGATAAGAGTCAGTGAAGCTCTGGAAAATGATAGCGTTTAAGGAGTTTGTGACCTGAGCACCTCACAGATTATGGGATGTAAGAGGGGAGAGCACCTCATGCCCATGCTGTGGCTATAGTTAGCCCTGTCCTGTCACTTGGTTTCAGCCAGAGAGAAAGCTGTCTGTTTACACGATCTTGTAAGAGTTTCAACACCCAGTATTCAAATGTGATTAACATTCTTCAGATTCCTATATCTCACCTTAATTTTCAAAGCATATGAATGTCTCTATACAGAGTCTCAAAAGTCTCTATATGAGTCTCTATATAGAGATTATGTAAATACAAAATACCCATTTTGAGGTTAGCAAAGAAAACAGAGTTGAGGCATGAGAGAAAAAAATTAGTCAGGTATTAATTACTGTGAAAGAGAAGAACTAATATTTAAATTGTGAAGGAGCTGGTAATCTCCTTAATCACAGAAGAGAGTCAGAAGTGAGATACTGAATCTCTCAAGGATGTGCTAATGTTTAATGAGATTTAAAAGAGAAATCGGAGAGCTAAAAAGTAGTATATATCAAGCAAGTATTTGTCATTTTACTCAATAAGAAAAAAGGAAAAAAATATTTGTTTTAAAGTATTTTAGCTTTTTCTGTATATTTTTTGTTTGAGGTTTGTTGGGGTTTCTTGCTTTTTTATCATTCACTTACTGGATTTTATTTGCTTCAGAAAAAGTAAAAGTTCAAGTAGGACAGCTCACCTTTTGAGACAGTTGATTCAATGACCAATGTGAGTATTTGACATTATTTATTAATCAACCATTTCCTCAGATGAACCTCTGAATTTATTCCACTTTCTCTCAAGGTTTGTTTGGGCCAAACTTGAGAGACATAAAGTAGTTGTAAATATCACAACAAGGACTGTGTGAAACAGGAGTAGCCCCAGGAAACCTGGAGTTCAGCTCCTTTAATTTGCCAGCACAAGTACTCAGACAAAATCCTGCAGGGACATTATTCTCTGTTATTCTCCAAAAGTATGTAAACACATGATACCCAAGGACCAAACAGGTGCTAATTCGTTTCACTTACACTCTAGCTTTTGCTTTAGTATGTCACAAACTCCAGTAAAGCGGTAATAGGTTGTATTTAGCAAATACACTGTTTTACTTTAAAAAGTACATAACTCTAAGGCAGGGGAGCTGGAACTTGCTGTGTACTTTAATTAGTCGTCTCCTCAGTCCAAGAATGCTGTGGGCCCTGCAACCACTTTTCACACAAAACAGCTACTGCATACTGCAGTTTTAAGTGTTATCTGCTTGCTTTTCCCACTTTTGAGAAAAAATCAGGCTTCAAAAAACATCATTATTTTAGGATGACAAGACAAGAAAGAAGAGGTACCATTTCTTAAATAATAATAAAAAAAAGAACAACAACAACAAACTGACAATAAAAAATAAACTGTCATTTAAATCAACCCTTTAGGGTCATAATACCCAAGAAACATATTCTGAGGACTTGCTGTTCATATATTTTGTTGTTGTTGTTGTTGTTGTTGTTATAAACTACTGTAAAGTGATTTCCTTGAGCGAGGACTAACACAATTGGACTAACTCAATTTGGCTTGTTCCAGTGTTATTTTTCATGAAGGACTGCTGAATATATTTGACTTAAGAGTTCTTGCTGATTTTAATATTTTCCGGGATGGAAGTACAACCAAAACTCATTATGCTATTTACAGAACAAATGTTAAGTGGTGAGGTTCTCTAGTCCTTAACCCCAAAACAATCCAGGTGTCTATGCATTGAACTGACAAAGGGATCTAGTCTTGATTCAGTGTGTAAAATACCTGAGTAAACTACAAGTGTATATATATGTAAATACATTGTATGCAAATACAATATCTACATGCACACACAAATTTTTCCTCTGTGTACATAAGGAAAAACTTGTGGTTGATCATAACTATTGGGATGACTGGCAAAAATATGTCAGACATAAAATGGTACCTGTTCTCTCCAACCTGCACACTTCAGCTTGCCTGGCACAGCCTTCCAGAGACTGTGTTTGCAGACAGTGGATTTTCTTCACTATTAAGGAACCTGAAGTTTGCAGAATCTGCAAAATTCAGATCTGTTTTATATCTCACCTAGATGCAGAGCAGAATGAAACAGCAAGGTGGAAAGACATTTTTAGAAAGGCAAAGAGATACTATACAACCCCTGCCCCCAGACTGCAAACTGAAAACAACAACAAAAAACCAGCAGAAGGCATGAACAGCAGTACACCACAAAAGCTCTGTTGGCTAAAGGAAATAAACTGCTAAGCCAGCATTTATTAAAATATGAAAGCAAGATGGATATATCCTAACTGAGCCAAGTGAAACTGTGGTAGGCAAGCTAAAAACCTCCTTGAACTCTAGATAAGATACTAGCCATAAAACTGTCCATCCCCTTTGACAAAAGAGGGAAACTACATGTAAAGAAAGAGCAGCACTGAATGGTGGAAGAGAAAGGACAAGTTTGTTCCTTAATGTATTATCTCAGAAAATTAAAGGGAATTTTTTTCTCAAGATATGGCTCATCAAAACCCTCTCCTCCAAGTGCAGATAGAGGACAGACACTGGCAGGAATTGGGAAAAAATGCCCTGTATACAACTCTCCAGATTTGAAATAGGTGATTTCAGAAAGTCCTGCACTCCATATCAGTACTAGTAATGAAAGTGAGGAGAGGGCTGAAATAAATTTTTCTAACACAACCTAATAAATTCAGAGATTATTCAGTTAATCGATATCAGTTCTTACTATGAAAAAATAAGTTATCAGAACAATTTTTCTGCTTGTACATTGAGATAATTAATCATTAAAGTTTCAGTAGTACTGAGTAAGATGTACTATAGCTTTTATAGGAACAGCTGCGTTCATTTATGTCTAGAAGTGGTGTTCTTTGTAGCAGTCATTAATTTTTGCCCTTTATAAAATCTATAGAGTCTTTCTAGAGACCCAGTAATTCTGCATGCTAAAAATTACAGGGCTTACCTCCAGGGTGTTGTTAGGGAAATACTGACAAGTTTTTCCTATTTTGATACATATTACCTTGTCCTTAGAGTAGCTAATTGATTGTAGAGTCACTGCTATGAGAAATAGGTTCCAGACAAAAATGAGGTAAATTCTTGATGATGGCTCACTCTCTGTCAATCAGTCCTATTTATTGTTTTTCTTATCTGGGACACTCAAAAAAGATGAAGGATCCTGAATCATGGGTCATATATAAAATACAACTGTTACACTGGAAGCATCTATTTCAGGTGTTCCTCCTTCAATTTTATTTGGAAGAGATCTATCGAATGGGTATCAGGCTCTGAGTCATAGAAAAATATCCCATCTGCAATACAACGCCTCAGAGAGTTTTGCAGATGTAGTATCATACATACACAAAGTTTCTATAAGGGGAATTCAGTGTAATTATTAAATTTATGGTTAACTGGGACTTACATAGCAGATTTTTACTGCTGATTATTAGTGGTGACAAGTTTAAAACTTGATGCAATTAAGAGGACTGATCTGAAGTGGTCATTCATCTGCCATGACCACAAAGTAGATTTATTAATTTTGTATTTAAGAATAAATGTTCACATGTGGGTATGCTTTGAAGAGAAAGCACAAACTTGTAGGAGTGCCAGCAATAACTAGGAAGGCTCACAATTCAAGTTTTTGTAGAAAATAGCCACACATCATTCATATTGTTATCTTTGTTTTCACAGCCCACTTCAGGTCAAAAAGATATACCCACACATGTTCTGGAGCACTCCATGGGTCACAGAAGAAAGGAGCAAATGTTTGCTTATAGATCCAAGAACTGGTCCTGGAAGAGCTCTGGGATCTCTAAGGACTTTGATAAAGATCACGGTTGGTTCTCATATGCTGAAGGAAAAATCTTTTTCTCCACTAGTTCCTCCTTTGCTGCAACCTGGAAGTGTTGCTATGCTTCTGATGTTTCTGCAATTCTTTGAGATTTCCCTTCAAAGATTTCATAGGGTCAATTAGAGCAGACGGGAATTTCTGCCACTGCAAAGCTTTTGATTCAATTCACTGGGATATGAAAAAAGCTGAAATGGTTCATACAGTCCCTCACAGCTATTGTTAGCCTTATTCCTCTTGAGCAGAAATACATCTATGTCATCCCACAAAACAAAACAAAACAACGCAAATGTGCTTTAGGTTTGCACTACTGATCACCAGTGAATGGCTGTAAATACACTTCATGTCTAAACTCAGCCTCATGGTCTCCCACAGAGGACTATAATTTTGGGTATGGAGACTTTCATACATTTAACATCAATGTTTATGGCATGCTCCATTTTAAGGAGGTGTGCATTAAGAGGAGTTTGCTGATGAATAAAACAGTGTCTTCATCTCCAGACTCTACAACTTTTTTTTGGTTTTAAGTGCTGCAACACCTCTTTCTTTTCACATCATAAAGGAGACACCATCTGTTGTGACACAAGTGAGAGATGAGCTTTCCATGTGTTGTTTTCATCAATACTGTGACAGTCAGAATAGTTATTTTTTTAATCAACACCGTCTTTGGGACTCTAAAGAGCAACAAGACCTCTGAGACTTTTTCTGTCACTCCACACATGAAAACAACATTCCTGTCATCAGTACACTCTTCTGCACTGTGGAAAGTTTAACTTGCTTTCTCTTCTTCCATTGGACCCACTTTTCAACATTATTACTGATGCCTTCTATCTAGCATGACACTTCTGTAAGGTTGACTTCCCAAAATGTAAGGCAGCAAGGATGGATCTGAATTTCTATATAAGAGGCTTTTTATTTTCTTCACTCCCTACCTACATGTGCAGTCCTATAAGTCTTCACCCCTGTCCTGTAAAACTTACCAGAGAGGGAGGGATGAGTTTCTGTACATTACATAGGTCCCTACAACTAAGGAGGCATTTTCACATTAGGAGGCTAAAGATATGTGCAATAGCCCCAGAGCAGAGCATAAGGCATGTCTGAGGGTACAAAGGCTCCTGACAGAAACCTGAGGGACTACAGAGAGGGGAAGGAGACAAACTTAGTACAGTCTCATCCATCCTGCCTTTTGGGAACAATCCTTGGTGCAAGGTGTCTCAAACTCTGCCCATTCATTGTCTGGAGGACCTAGTAAGCCATAAGAAAGCCATGAGCCATGTTAACAGCTAAACACTGTGCGTGATCATAGTGTAATGATCAAAACCTTTTTCTTGGCTCTGGCTTGTTTGATGGCATGCACATTGCCTTACTTTCAAATGTGTACTTAAAAAAAAAAAAAAAAAATCACTGTTCAGCTTAGCAAAGAGAAGGTGCAGAGGGGATCTTATCAATGTATAAAAATACCTGAAAGGAAGGTGCAAAGACAATAGAGCCAGGCTCTTTTCAGTGGTGCCTGGTGACAAGACACAAGACAATGGGCACAAACTGAAACACAGGGGGCTCTCTCTGAACATCAGTAAACACTTTTTCACTGTAAGGGTGACTGAGCACTGGCACAGGTTGCCCAGGGTGGTTGTAGAGTTCCCATTCTTGGAGACATTCAAAAGCCATCTGGACACAGACCTGGGCACCCCGCTCTAGGTGGCCCTGCTTGAGCAAGAGGGTTGACCTCCAGAGGTCCCTTCCAACCCCAAGCTTTCTGTGATTCTATTATTTGGTTCCATTAAGAGTGGACGAAAGGGCAAAACCAGTCATTTGTGAACCACATACAAAGGCTTAATGGGTCACAAATGTCTTGTGAGCTGCATTTTGCTGAGCCTTGACCTAAGCGTGTGTGTGTGTGTGTGTGTATGTGTGTTGATTCAAGTAAATCTCCAGACAAAAAATGTGCAACTGAAAATTAATCCCAGAAAAAAAGCAAAAGACAAACTCCTGTGACATTTACAAAACTCATGAGTTTAAACAAGACATACACCCCATGAATAGTCATCCAGATGAAAGAATCCAGATGAAATATATTGCACAGGACACTTTCCACCTGTTCCACACATAGTTGTTGTGTTATGTACAAAAGGAAAATGTTAAAAAGCATTTTTCATGCCTGTTTTCACATCAGTGAAGATAAGAGGAGAATGATAAGAAATCAAATGTATGCAAAGGAAAAAACTTTAAGCATCAAAACTAGGGGAGAAAAGGTTTAAAAACTACTGCAGAAAAGTTTTCAGCTAACTTCAACAGAAACAACCCATAAAATTCAGATTTACTTTGGCTGAGGGGATTTATCTTGCTACAGACTGACCTCTCAGTTCCATTATTAATAATTGTTTATATTAATATACCTAATTAACACCAAAATCCTACTATGTTAGAACCTAGAATACACAGGACAGAAAAGGATCCTTTCACATTTTAACAATCAGTCTTTGCCATTCACAACTATTAGAGCTCCTAAAGAATTTAAGAGTAGGTTCTTTATCAATGAAGAACGAAAACTATTTCAATAACTAAATCTCTTGCTCTACTTTTTTTCTTCTTCCAACCCACTGCTTTTAGAAAGACTTCTCCAGTTACTGTGGATCTCTCTCCTCTTGTTTTACAGAAGTATTTAAGACCTCATTCTTCACTGTGACTGTTCATGAACTTGTGTGCAGGGATAATTCAAAGGAAAATGTTATTCCATGATGTTCTAAGTTTTGTTCAATAATCAATAATTGATGTGTTCTTTAACCAGAGCTGATGCAATATAGAAGCTCTTTC
>NW_010286293.1:25595-46177 GCF_000700745.2 Antrostomus carolinensis
CCTTGATGAGTGTTTCACCAACACTGTCAAGACAGTGAAATTTCTTTGCCAGCCCAGAATTCAGACCTCTTTTGTAGGTAGTCAGACCTTATCTGGTGTTCAGAAGGACAGCATCTCTTCTTCTCTTTGCAATAGATTTGTAGCTTTTCTATTCATTTCCTGAAAAAAACCTCACAGAAAGCATTTATTAGCAAAGTCTTCAGTCCTTCACTAGTCCTTGCACAGCTCTGCCTCTCATGTGTTGTGGTTGGCCATGTTATATGACGCCTTTTCCTTTAAAGTTATTTTACTGCATATTACAGTTTTGGTGGATCACATGGGTTTAAAACCATGGCATCAGCAAAACAATCGTATTTTATTGCAATAGTCATATCAGTTGTAAAAGCATAGTACCTGGTTTCACAGTAGTAAAGAACCAAATGTACTTTTAGTTTAATTATCACCACTGGAAAAATAACACCCTATGTTGCCTATTTAAGTATTCCACTGGCAATACCTGGAGTACTGGCAACTCCCAGAAGCTGATGTAGAGTCTTTGCCCCTGGGACCCTGATTCACTTTCTGGGAGTCTCTATACAGGCAGCATTTTTGTTATTATGCTACATATCACTTTGGCTTGGCAACACACAGAATTTAGCGAGTGCTGTGAATTAGGGAGGGTGTGAATCACGAGTTCCTTCATGCCACCTCCTTATCTGCTCATCACAAAGGTTAACTTTGTGCTTGGGAGGACAGTTTGCTACCACTTCTAATAGGAAGAGAGAGAAAAACAGAGGCATCTCTGCTGTACCTACATTAGTCTCCCGCACTGAATCAATTTCCAGATCAACTCATCTTTTTTTACTGCTGGTTCTGGAGGGAGCCTGCACCCCGTGAGTATAGTCCTTAGAGCATGTACAATTAATTCCAAACTAAATGTGGAAGAATTTCTCTTGCAGGCAGTGGTAAGAGGCAGAGCAAGTGAGAGGGAAAGGTATCCTATCCTTGAGGTAGAAGCTAATCTCCCTAGACTCTCTTTATAGTCATTGGAGAGAGAGAGAGGGAGGGAGAGAGAGAGAGAAGTTTCTCTGGCAGTGCAGAAGCTTGGGGACACCTGCAGCTAGGTGAGATTGATGGTTACACTGAGAATGCCCTCACCTGGAGCCAGTGCAGAGTAAATCACACACTGTAAATTCACACTGTGATTTATCACACTCCAGCTTTCCACGTAGACAAGTCATGCATGGCAGAAAAGGAAATTGTGGACATGTTCTTTTGTAGACAATACTGCAATGTTAAACCCAACTTTCACGCAACACTTTTCATCCACTGATTTCAAGGAATTTACAAAAACAGATGAGCACAAGTACTGTTTTAGACTGAGACCGCAAGTGATACAAGTATTAGCCGTGCAGAAAATCTGTCAGAAACCTGGGACAACCCCCAAATCTCTAGGTGTCCAGTCAGCATTTATTGTCATTATTCAGCTGACTCACTGTAAAAAATTAAGCAACACGTTGCAGTGTTCACTCCTTTAGAGGAAATTACTTTCCAAGCATAACTAGTGATGGATGTACACTCTATGTAACTAGTATTGGCCACATGAAAACCCAGACCAGATTCTGATATATGCTGAATTACTTTGCCTGTTTTTACACTACATTCCTGGTATCTAAGAGGAAGATAGAACCCAGTAAGGGTTCAGCTCTGGCAAGATCTTACAGATTTATGGAATAAAGCCTTGAAATACTAACAATAGATGACAATTTGCATGAGAGAATCTTTTAAAGTCAACTAAATTAAAATTAGATCATGAAATCAAAACAGTGTGAATTCAAAACAAGAATATCTATTTTACACAGGGATATGCAAAACCACAGCTTAGTTTGTTGTTGTGATAGGCAATTTACAATAAAGTAAAATTGTCCTTTCAGTATCAGACCTGCAGTTAACAAAATAATGCCTTACTTTATACCCACTGAATACTGAAACTTTATTCAAGAATTCAGTAGCACACAGAGTCACTAAAGTACAGAAGCTGAAGAGCTAAATGGGCAAGAAGGAGAGAACAGTATAGCAATAAAACCTTTCTTTCCATCAGTTGCTTGTCAGCGTTATGCTGCTGTAACAATGACCAATGATGGCTTTGAAACTTTCACACACTGCTCTTATAATGTGCTACACTAAATCACACCATAAGAACTGAAGAACTGCAGAGAAGGTACAACCTGATAGCACCGATACCGCACATAAACTTCTGAAATAGCACATAACTCTCTTCAGCACACAGAAATAAAGTTGTCAGAAGTGTGAACAGGGTGAATCCTTGCCTGCCATGAGGACAGAGTACAGCTATTTGCTGCCACCAACATCTGCATGTTTTGCTATTCGAAAGTTAAAGTCACAAACAGAAAATCTCAAAGATTTGTTCAAACTGGAAAGTTTCCCAAACTTTCTGCTTCTTGCCTTCCTATCTCTTCCCTGCCTGCATGTATGGATGTGCAAATTGAATCCCAAGTCACTCAAGTGGTCTACCCAAGGCAGGACAACTGCCAAAATTGGCTGACAGCTCCGAGCCTTTTCTTTTATTTGTTGCTAGCCTCCAGCACTGTATTGAAGCAGGATTTTGTGAGAAGCTCACACCTTCCGCTTTTGTGAGTGTAGCCAATGATAACTCCTGAACTTGAGAACTGAACCCAGAGTGATTGCCATGGTAAGGACAGCTCTGCTGGTGTAGGTACAAGGTCTCTATCTCCCTCAAATACACTCCTCAGAGTGGTTCATGGCCTTCTGCAAAGGAAGCAGTGTCAGGCACAGCCATAAAGCTATACATACTTCAAAGCAGGCCCTGCACATTATGTCCAAGAACGTGTCCTTTTCTAACAAACTTTTGACCTTTGGACAGCTAAAGGCCTTCATGCTGCAAGAGCTACTGTTGCAGGAATGGACCCTTTCAATCAGCTTGGAGGAAAAAAGGAGAAAGCCTTGGTATGAATGTGAACTCTTGATGAGCTCTCATTGCAATATGTACCCTCACCGTTGGGGACATTGGAGATATCCCTGGAGCTAGAAAACTTGGACTTCAGTGTGGAAATTCATGGTGTAAAAAGTGGAGAACAGGTTTAATTTTTTTCTAAGTGGCAGGTGTCTCATGACTATTCTGGTGCGAAGACTGGTGCTTCTAGCATCTTCCTACTTTAAAATCTCAGTAAATGTCAATGACTATAAAAGGTCCTTGTCACAGAATACAACTGAAGTACCTTCTTCAGGTCAGTGCAGGCTTGAATTAAGCGACTACAGCTCCACAGAGGTGTCTCCTTGCTTACTGAAGTCCAATAGGATCAATGTGTCCTATGAGACCTAAACAGTTGGCCACACATTTTACAAATACTTTAATATTTAATGGCACTTTATGAGCACAATGTTTTACTGTGCGAGAATTACAGTGTAAAATAGCAAGATATTATAAAAAATTTGGAGACAACTGCAATATTTAATACGCTTCTCAGGTTTTTTTCCATGTTATGGTACATAACTGGTATCTGAATCACACAGCCGCACTCCTCTTATCCAGTAGTGCTTGATAAAAGATATTTAATTCCCACTTATGCTTGCTACTTTTCCACTAAGCCAAAAGACAATCTCCACCGCTGACTCTGACATATCCCTAACCACAGCGCTGTACACTTTTGTGCTCATCTCGTTCCATGGTAGGGACAGCTGTCAGAGATTGGAAGCACACTAGCTCCATCTGCCGAAACTGCTTCTGCAGAGCAGTACCCAAGTACCGGTGTTAGATAAAGGATTTGTTCGCATCAGCCAGTTGATACCGAGAGATGAGTGCTGAAAGATAAGATTGCAGTGAAAGTCCTTTTGGAAAAACTGACTCAATAAAAACTTACATATTATCAATGTTATCTCAAAATCTACTTTGTAAAAAGATATTGTCCTTCACAGTAAAATTAACCAGATTCATTAAAAAAAAATAATCATTAGTTTTTCTAAGTATTTCCTATTTTTGATGACCTCTCTTTATTTCAACATCTCTATCTATCATTAGTGTGCATTTTTTAACAATTTTAGAAAATTTTCATCACAAAAATAACCTTTACTTTCTGATAGCACTAAAGGTGAGAAGATCACATAGAGACAGTTAAGAAATGCTGAATTAAACTTAATTCAGAAGAATGTGTCTTCCTGTGTAAAATATATGTTATGTCAAAATTAATATTTTCTTGTTACTCACCAAAAGTTTGCAAATAGATGGTCAAGGAAAAGTAACTGACAATTTTTCACCTCCTACCTTCACCAAACAAAATGACCTGAAGTAGTTAGGATGGGAATTTTGCATAGAAATCACTGAAACCTGTATTTTACGGCTTCTGAAAAGAAAATTTGGAGAAAAAAAAAAAACACACCCAAGAAAATAAGTAAAACTACAAAGTATTCACCACAGACAAGAGAGAATTCCTTCTTAGGAGACCTCAGGTTTGTACATAGCCACTAATTCATCTGACACCAAAGCCAGTTCAACAGCTAGAACACCAGAGACAGGGCAAGTATTTTTCTGACTGATAAGTCCTGAGAGTTTGTAGATACGTTAAACAATGATTGCTCCTCCACTACTAAACATCAAGATGCCAGACTGAAAAAGATAATAGATTAAAGCCCAAAGTAAGGATTCTAAGTGCCTCTAAATCATAGCATGATTCAACTGGAAGATACACCAGTCAGGTAAAACAAAACAACCCTACTAAAGTAGTGTTTCTACATGCAGTTGTTAATGAAACAAACTGTGCTAGTCTTCCTGTGGGGTTTAACAGAAGTCCCCAGGATCTATTTCAAGTGTGAGAGAGCAGGCAGATGTCTGGACCAGAGGATACTTGACGGTGCAAATCAGTCCTAGTCTTTGCTGTGAGTGTCCTCTACCCCAAGTCCTGTCTGGCTGCTGCCCCAAAGAGCAGCAAGAAAGATCAAAAGAAGTTTGGACCTATAGAGGTAGGGGAAAAAAAAAAAAAAAATAAAAAAAAAAGTATGACAACCAAAAAGGCAAAGAAAATCACATGCACAAAAACTGAGTAACAGAGCTTTGTACTAGTTCTGAATAATACACTCTTAACAACAGGTCCTTTTGATGCAGGTTCCCAGAGCTTTAGCCTAGCTAAGGGTACGTGAAGTTCTTTGTTCCAGCGTCATCCTCTTGTGTAGCTGTAGACTCATAGAGTATTAATATTAAACACACCCTGCAAGTAGCAGGTTGACTTATTAGCTCCTGCTGTACTTTCTCAGGCTTCTAATTATCAACATCTCTGCTCAGTGTCTTTTCTGGTAGCTGTAAGAGTTGTGTCTCACAGGGGGTGATGAGGAACTTTCTCCTGTGCTTGATCTCCTCAACCAAGTGTTAAGTATCAGTTTGTAAGACAAGAAAAAAAACTTTTTTTTTCTTTTTTTGAAGTGTATTCTAGTGAAATGTTTGCTATTCTGTGAAGATAAAGTCTAGAAGAAACTTTTTACAAATACTGACTTCACCATCTCTGGGAGTACTTGTCACACCCCAGCTGTTAATCTAGTGGAAAATCTAGGGCATTCAATTACACAGTTACTTAGCATATTTTACTTAGCCATTGTGCTAATTCTAATACCAAGAAAGCTACATGTGAGTTTGTGGTGAAGCTTCTCAGTAACCTCTAGGTGTTTCCTTTCATGAATAACTCTTATTTAAGATAGAACATGATTCCACACCCCAGGAGCGGCAGCCTCTCCTGAAAACACAATATAGGTCCCTCAGGCTGTAGTGGAGGGAAGGGGACAGAAAGAAAAAGGAAATGAAAAGGAAAAAAAAAAAAAAAGTACAAATCAGGTATAAAAAAGAACACAGTATAATAAATACTTTAAATATTCCTTCTACAGCCAGACTTTTCTAAGGTTCACTAGGAAATCCAAAGCCTGTCCCACCTTCTACAATTACAAAGGTGACGACAATCCCACAGCATCATCAAAGGGACTAATTTCACCCCAGAAATGGGTTCTGAGCTTTAAGGTGTTGCAAAGGCATGATGAATTTACCCTGCCGTAATCTACAGACTGCAGAGACTGCATCCATCCCCCAACACCACAGCAAGCTGAGGGGTGAGAAAGCAGTTTTATTCCTGTATCACTCATGAGACAATACATGTGAGTTTACCAGCTCTCAGCAACACAGCCCTTCTCCTGGGATAATGACCTTCTTTGCCAGACTATGAGTAGGTACTTAATGAGTTAAATCAGCATTTAGGCTTGGCAGTATCCCAGCTGGGAAATAACTGGTTGCAGCTGAATATATTTAAGCTCAAAATATTTTTTAAATAAAAGGCTGGGATACACATTCAAAGGAAAATAAAAGGAAATAAAAGAAAGGAAAAAAAAAAGAGAGAGAGGAGAGGGAGAGAGAGAGGGATTAGAGCAGGCTCTATTAAGGCAGAGAAGTGATTTATTTTGCTTTTGCTTTTGCTTGTTTTCAATAGTTTTCAAGCTATATGCAGGTTACCAAGCTGTAACTGGTTTGTTTTGTCTGTTTGTTTAAGTAGAACAAGCTTTTAATCAGGTAAAAATAAACCTGTCCAAGCAGTGTAGTCTAGTTGTTCATTTTGTATTTTACCTTGAGCTTTCTTTTATGTTTCTCTATTGTGCACATTTATATCCTAGGCCTTGCCAGGCATTTGTGTGTCCTTTATGTTCTTGAAGATTTTTGTACCATTGGTAGAATTTCTGCAGTAATAATATCTAGAGACATAGCTTTTTAAGGAAAGACAGGCAAGCTCTAGGCATTCTGCCTCTGTCTCTCCAAACTGATTAAAATTATGACTGACACAAAAAAGTAAGAATTCTGCAGGAAACAGAATTATGACACTTTTCCTAGGATGTTGTTAAAAACCCATTAAAAATGGGTCTGTTTTAAGAATTACGTTTCCAAGGTGGAAATAAATCTTGGATCAACACTGAAGTCAAGGCAGCAGTTTGGATGGGGTGGGAAAGCCATATCTGGGCAAATGCATGGGGAAGGGGAAAATAAACATGGAATTAATGTAGCTTATGAGCAACCAATTTGTTGTGAATGAATAACAAAAGATAAAGATCTCAATGAAGAAAAGTCTATCTCTATCCCAAAGAGAACTAAGATCTATAAAAAGGAGTTTAAAATTATAGTAAGAGCAACAACCAAAAAAACACCCAAAACCTAGAAATTTAAGAAAATGACAGCACAGTCAGTTAACATGTGGGAAGTACAAAGTAATCTGGCTTTGTTTCTTTAATGTTTCTATTTTTTCCCTGTGATAATATTTTATCCTTCTACTCCACGCATTATAGAGTGCTTTTGTCCATTAACAATCAGTGAAAGTGTTAAAATATTTATCCATAGTGAATAGAATAAGTAAGTAAAACTGTGGGGTGCACAGGGACAACAGCAAAAAGCTGAAGAGATGAGCAGGATGAGTGAACTAGATTAGTATTTGAGTGAACATTCAAATAAAACAACTAAGCAAGGTTTTAGTACTAGCAACCTAGTGTAGGTTTCAAAGGAACAAAGGATTTGGTATCATATTCCTAATAAAGAAACAACTCCACTTAAGTTCTTATATGATCCAATGCTACAAAGGGCTGGAAGACTCATGATACTTAAATTAGTAATAGGTGTATAAGAAAATAAATTAATTTACTTTTAGCGATGCCAAGACTGACACTAATATTATGAAACTGTGTACAGTTTACGTGTCTCCACGGGAAAAAGGTACCTAAGAAATCTCTAGAAGAAAACCATGTAAACGATATAAAGGCTGGAGAAATTGCCTTGCAGTGAGAGGTTGAGAGCTCAGACTTTTCAGTCCAAAAACAGGGGATTGAGAGGTGGCTTGATTACTTCTTGCAAGTGCCTTCACAGCAATAAATTATGTATTAAGGGGATATTTAATATAGTAGAGTCATAATAAGAACATATGGACAGAAAGTAATGCCAGATATTTCTGGTATGACATTTTTCCAACAATTAAGATGATTGATCATTATAGGAAAATCTTAAGGGAAACAGAGAATTTTTAATTGTTTCATGTCTTCGTACCAAGATTAAATGTCTCTCCTGGAGTTACATACTTGTTAAATGCAACCTGTCTAGTGTTAACCAGGTGAAAGAAAATTATTCAAGATCCCGTGATGTCTATAAATCCTGCAGGTCTATACACCAGGACAAGACCTGTGCAATGTCTCTAAGGAACAGACAATAATCCTTTATGCATTCCAAAATTAACTTTTTTCTGCCCTGAACCTACTGACCTACACTCCTACTTCCTTGGGATTGTGTGAGAACACCCAGCAATGCTAACAACTCACATATCTAGACAGATCTCATGCTAGAATAAGTCCTCTTTCCCATTTATAAGCCTCCAACTCTCACTACTTATCATAATAGACCACTTTTTATAAATTCATATGTAACATGCTTTCAGTTTGGAATGTTAGTAACCCTTTGAACCTCAACAGATAGAGGTGGATCATCAAAAATAAACTGTCTTCTTTGCTGGTTATGTGAATTTTATGGAGAGTAAGCAGCTCTCCCTTATAATATTCATTTTTATTAGTGTGCACTTTTTGTGTATGGACATTTCTTCTGTTTCACAGTGGAGCTCTGCTCTTGGATTGCTGCGAAGATCTGGAACCATTCTGCTCCCTCAAGACCTCTGGATTCTGCAGATGAAAAAGTTGGTGCTATTCATACGCAACTCATTCAGAGCTCCAGCAGAAACTTTTGAAGTTGACCGTGTGTTGATAATCAGTCTTCAAATGCTGAACTTCTCATCTTGTTGCCATAGAGCAAAGGTTACTAAATTCATTTCCAGTATGGATCCTGTGTTAGTGGAAACCATTCTTTAAATCACTACAATCACTCAAATAAGAATGATCTTCACAGTATCTTTGGTAATGCACAAGGCTTACACAGAAAAGAAGTGCTGATGACTGGACTAAATATGATGTAGCTGATACAAATGAGATCACCTTCCTTCAGACCACCACATTCAGCTGCACAGCTTGTCTTAGAGAAAGGTAGGAGAAAACTCGGTGACTGTTTCTCTGACAATAAGAGGAAGAATCTAAATATTCTACTGTCAGACTTACTCTTGAATAGATGCAGTATTCAACACACTTCTGTCCATGTGAAAGAGGTAGAGTACTCAGACCAACCTGCATAGGGTAGAGCACCTCTGGTGCCTTCCCTGAACTCTTTAAAGCATTGAAAGGATGCTGCATATGTGGAGCTGGCTGTAGTACAGCTAGTTTTGGTAGATAGAAGGGGAATCCAGGGAAGAAAAGTAAGTCAATTGCCTAGATGAGAGGTCTAAGGTCCTGAAAAGAGTGATCATAGAGCCATACAGCTAAAGAAACAGCGTGTTTTAGAAATGGCTTGGGGAGAGTTGAATCAGATATAAAGCTGTGTGCTGCACAGCAAAGGGGGCAAAAAATCCTGACTGTGTCATTTTGAAAGGAAAGCATTAGAGCACACTGGAGATATAAGACATTGTAAATATACAGAATAGACTCTTTTTAAAGCCTTGCTAGTATAAAGTGCTAGTGCTTTTGTTCAGTTAACTGAAAAAGACAACTTTTTATTTTTCCTTGCATGCAGAAGATAAAAAAGTAGCTGCCCCAGGGAAAGCCAGTGCATTCCTGGTCCTGCTTGTTGCAAGTAAAGCTTGGTTGGTTAATTGGGCTTCCGAGGATGTGAAACACACCAGCAGGAAATTACACTATGACAATCACATTGCAGGAACACAGCCAGCCCTACAACATCTGTCTTTTCCCAAATTTTGCTGAAGCCAATTAAATTTCTTCATAGCCAGCTGGTCCCAATGTGCCCACACACTGACTCAGTCAATGCAAGCTGAGCTTTCAGCGCTGGGGCAAGGCAGTATTCATTGCCACCTCTCTTGCACAACTTATGCACGGCAGCCTGTCTTGCTCCCATGGGCTTCCTTCACCAAAGTGCCATTGCCCTCAGGGTAAGGCCAAAGCTGTCCTCAAAATGTCTTCTGTTTTACTGTGTGATCCAGATGATAACCTAAAGTACACAGCCAAAACTACCTAGTTCTTCTAGCATTGCAATTATGGTTGTCATATTGATGTCAGCATCCCCCAGTAAATACTTGGTTAAGTGCTGTCCCAGTGCTCAGAGCCTGTAAAACCTTATTTTTCAAAGCATCCCCTGGCATATGAACCCTCCTACTCATGAGAGCAAAAGCTACACCAGCTGCCCGACCCCAGCCCAAAAAACACATTTCACTTCAGGTGCCTTCTGAGATATCTTTGTAGATTTCTGCTGGTTAAGGTCATTTGCCCTTTGGCTTACTGTCTTTTAAAAGGCACATAAAAATCACTTGCAAAGCTGCTGCCTGTCATTTAATTCCTTAGCAGACAGAGCTATTGAGAGCATAGGGAAAAATAATATGGTATCGTGGCTCTGCTGTCTTTCTACTCCTGTGTATCAATCAATAAATTAAGATCACACAATAAAGAAAGTTTTATATTACAGTAATTTTCATGAAAGTCATTGTCATACATTGATGAGATTGTTGACAGAAATGTAAGTGAATTACAGCCTGGCAAGGGATGAAGCTATTAAAAGCAAAATGTCCTCCAGGTCCTCCCTAAGGATCAGCAGGTTTTATACTGGACAGATTTTCTTTACTTAATGGTGTTTCAGCCTACCCAGTCTGCATTACAGTACTTTTTATCTCACATTTTAAATGCTGTGCCTAGCCTGTACAGGGTTAGGGAGTGGAGGAAGGAAAGTAAAGGAACTTGAGAAACAACAATATTTTTAATTTAGGAACTGAAACAATTTTTTTCTCCATATAACCCACACAAAAATCTTTGTATACCCCAGGTTGAGTAATTATTATTAAAATATTTATCTGATATGAATTTATCATCACTCCGACATGAAAACTGTAGTAGCAGGATTTGTTGTTACAGGGGAATAATATAAATTACCGTAATTTTTTTTTTAATTCCATACAAGCATATTTTATTTTACCTTTTCATCTGCAGTTCATAATATCATCAGTGATTAATATACTTTCATGCTTTCTCTGTATGACAAGAATTATTTTTATATAGAGACAGCCCTACCTTGATAGCTTCCTACATTAACTCATCAGCATCTTTACAATCTGCCATCTCTTGCCAGAATGCAAAAATGCCCTGCAAAATGATATTTTACTTTGGTTCTTTTTCAGAACCAAGTCTGGAAGGAAAATAATCTCTATCTTACTAAATCATTATCAGTCTTGTTTATAGAACTCTGAGAGGTGCTGGAAGGCCTCAGAAAAATTATAAGCTCATATAAAAAATAATGTTATTTGTAAATATTCTTGTTATTTATTACATATTCCCAAATAAATATATTTCACAGAAAGCATAAGAGATGATTCAGTGTCCCAAAAAGCTTGCACTCTAAATACGATCATGATGAATAGTCAATGATGCATATCAAAGCATGGAAGGGAAGGCTTAAACCAGCCCATATGTTTGCTCATGGTTCAAATATTATTGTTTATGTGCATCTGTATACATATAGATGCTATATATATATTATATATACATTATATATATATACACACACATTTGTGTATATAATTAACATGCCCATGACCTACTTAAAATATTCTGAGGCATGGTTTCATTTCAGAAGAGATTATCTGTATATATTTACAGTTGTTCAAACAGTATGGATCCACTCTTATGTTTTTAAACTTGTTTATATCATCCAAAGAATCACAAGCATTTTAAAAATTTATTTAAATGTATTTTTGCTAGCTTGAATGCAGTAGTATTTGCAGGAGTCAGAAGAGAAAGCACCACAGCAATAATCTACTTGTTTGGTCTGGGTTGGAAAAGACTGACTTGCTGAAGAAGACAATGTCTCAGAAGAAGATTCTTTTAAGCTATGGTTTAGAGACATTAGAGCAAAATAAGCAGTTCCCTTTTGTGTTTGTTCATTATTTGTACCTTTAATCTCAGCCTGGGGTGCCTCTCTTGCTGTGGTGTAACCATTTGTGAATTAAGATCCTCAGCTTCTGCTGATGCTCACCAGATGCCTTGTTATCCAGCAGTAGTATGGTTCGGATTGCCTCTGTGCAATGTATTTCCTATTAAAAAGAGCAGCCCTTTTCCACAGGCAACTAATTATTCTCTTGACAACATAAACCCACTGTTCCAGAGAGCTGGAGGCTTTGTCCTCCACTTTTAACCTTACACTGTCCTAAAGATTTAGGGAAATATAATGATTCTGTTTCTTATTCAAACAGAAAGTGTTTCATATTACTCTGCCTTTTTCATATGATTCATTTTGATCAAACTGACACAAGCTTTCTAAGCAAGAGACTAGGGAAACAGCAACTTGTGTTGCCGGGGAGAAAGCAGCAGGCAAATAAACAGACTTTTCTCTCTTACAGCATGGTACACAGCATTAGCTTTGAGCCCTCAAAAAGCAAGAGCAGCTCTGGGAAAAGTAGTGATGCTTTTGCCACCATGATAAAAGAGAGCTTGAGGCTGAGCTTGCAGAGCTGCATTGCTTGGAACAGCAACAAATGTGACTGCTGAAAACACTCCCAAACAACCAGAAAGTTCAGCCAACTTCTTGGGGATTTTTTTTGTTCTTGTGCATTTTTTTATTATCAGAAGAGGCAACAATATGACAAAAGTGTATTGTAACACTGTGTAATGACATAGTCCATAGTATCACTAGTTGTCTCAGTGTGACTACAAATTTTGCCTGACATGCGAACAATATGGTCATTAAGGAGTTTCCTAACCGGTTTTAATTACTCCTTGGTATCTTGTAAAACTGCCGACAATAAAGTGCTTTCAGGACAAAAGTTCACTGATAATATATAGCATATCCCACATGGACTTCCATCTACTCTGCTGGGTTCTCATTTACAACAATACTAGAAAGAACATTTTTCTCTGCTGTGCTCCAGATGCTGTTTCCATCATTTTCATCAAAGTTGTGATATCATTGTTTTCTAGTATATCATTGGTGATATTTCTTCTAATCCCTGCAGTTCATTGCTGATATTACAAACAACGTATCTCATACTTCCAGAAATAGCTGTCATTGTGATGTGAAAGTTCAGAGCACAAACCATACACAGCAGGTTTTGGCTCTAATGCCACCTACCACATGACTGCGTGTTTTCCCAGTGAAGAACACCAAGCATGCAGCACTCATAAAGAACTGTGCAGATCTAAAGGAGGCACTAGGCTTCATCCTGCCAAAGGCAGGTTCTTTCCTATCTTTTGCCCATCTTCATCATGATTCAGTTCAGCAGAAGGAAAGCAAAGGAAAGCGCTTCACCTCTCTTACACCCTCACTTAGGACCTCTTCTGGGAGGTGTTTCAAGAGGTCCTTAAAGAGTCACTCAAGCTAAATGCACTCTACAGCTCTGCCAGTAGGCCTGGATTTGTCAAATGAGACTAAAGAATTGAGAAGGAAATAGCAGCCTGAGCTCTGGGTATTTGTGGTTTCTTGGGTATTTTTTTTATTTTTCACTTTCTTCAAACCTGTTAACTAATGCAGGGCATTGCAAAGTAACATTTTAATTCCAAAATAAAATCTGATCTTTTTGAATTAGTGGCAGAATATATATGCTTTCCTTTTTCCCGTGAGCAACCAAACTCTTGTATTGCTTTACTAATAAATTCCTATCTATTTGTTTATTATTATTCTTCAGTTGGGAAGAAGTAGACTTTACTTTGAAAACCTGATTCTTTCACAGTTTTTCAAGGATTTAACAATAGACAAATTATTTATCTTCATTCCTTGATTGGTATCATCTTGTCTCTGAGGATTAAAAACTAGCCAAATCCCCAATATATTTTAAAGTTCCCTTGTTGACTTCCAGGTCTATAATAAATGTGTACAAAAGTTGTCGAGATGACTTCCAAACCGAGACCAGTATCAGCTTTTTTTTGTTGTTGTTTTTTTGTTTTTTTGTAACTTCCAAACCGAGACCAGCATCAGCTTTTTTTTTGTTTGTTTGTTTGTTTTTGATAGTCAATATTTTATTTTTTTATTTACCTTCCCCAGTAGTCATGAGTTGCTGAGATAGTGGTTCCAATGTGTGTCATATTGCGGAGGTTACATAGTTCCCTTGTGTCGAATTTCAGATTGATATACTGGGTAACATAATAGGTCAGAGACGGCTGTCAGCATAGATCCTGTGGCCACGTGTGACATTAAATGTGAGAGATCTAAGTAGAAAGCATTTTCTTCCACAAAAAATACATGCATTTAGGGCCAAATTATATTAAGAAGTATTTGCACAGCTTTGGCATATGAGCTATTGCACTGGGTCACCAGGAACCCTCACAAAGTGGATTTCTTCCATCATGTCATTAAAATTCAGGCAACTCATCTAACTGATCTCTTGCGATATATGATATGCACTTAAGTCATGAGCATAGAGAAGCTTAAATTAGAGTGAGTAAACCCCTGGAGTAAGAGAGGTACATTAACAACCAGCATCTATGTAAAATGAAATCCAAAGGAAACTAACTTCTCTTTCAAAACAGGAATGGTTTTGCTGCCTGTTCAGTCCTGCTTTCCATATTTCTAATTTACAATCTCCATCTTATTTACATCATTGATATAAATATATCAATGAATATTAATGAATATATTAAGCAAGATTAGAGAGAGGCAATGATATCTCTTGTCTGCTTTTTGTTTCTCAAAGATATCTCTACTTTCCCTAGAATTAAATATCACTTCTTCCTTTCTGTTTCTAATACCAGTTTCTTTAGGATTGCTCTGAAAGTTCTCAACAGTCCTTTTGCTGTGCCACGATTTCTGTTGCAGTCGATCAAGAAGACTTGTCCCCTTTACATGATTACTAAGAGCAGTCTGCCATTTTCCATCAATATTTTTCGGGATTTCATGACCTTTCCCAATGAAGTAAAAATAGAACCACAAATGACTACCTCCAGATCAAATAACTTTGAATACATCTAGGCAACATTTCTGCCCAATCTCTGTCCTATCTACAGCTATTACTATGTACAGTCTCAAATCCTTTCTTTTTTTAAAGAACTCAGTGCTGCCAAAAATCTATCCTAAAAATGCATTTATGAGTTCAATTGCTGTAGAGGATCTCCTTCAGTAATACAAAGTAGAGTTTGCAGCAGAAGGTACAGTGCTAAAAATACTAAATTTGCTTGAAATTCCATAAAAGGTCAAATGGCATACATAAAAAAAACTTCAGTGTTATGTATCACTATTTTTTCCCGCTACAGGTCTCTCAGTCTCACTGTCTACTCTGGTTTGCCTAACAAAGTACTTCTGGGTTAGGGCTATTCTGCTCGGTCCTTTTGCTCCTCAGAAATAAAATTCATGCCTAAATTATGTTATATTAAGAAGAAAGTGCATGGCTTTTAGTGTAGCTATTATGAATTTCTTTGTACTGGATGGTGATTTCTTCTAATATATAGAACAGAAAAAAACATTTTGAAAATGAGAACATAATAACTTCACCACAAGGACATTCACATTTAATGTTAGAGTATAAGTCAGCTCATTCTTTCTTTATTACAGGCAACATGAGATCACAGTGTTATCAGAGATCTATCTGACTTCTTTAGTGAAGTTACACATTTTTGGGATTGCTATTAGTTTCAATGTGCATTTAATATGATCATTGACTTTGGATTGAGACAGCAATTTCCATTTGTTATAAGGCTCTGATAGATTTAAGCAGATTAATTTTCCCTACTATTAAAAAAACCCAATTAATTCTAAAGGAAGGAAAAAATCCCTCCTCACTTACCCCAGACTGTGATTCCAGTAATGCTTTGTACAAAAATACTTTTTCACTATTTCTAATCGTTAGGAATTTAACTGTTACATAATATAACATTTATACAGGACACACAAAATTTGCTTATTTAATTATCTGTCCTGGTTTTTGCTAGGATAGAGTTAATTTTCTTCTTAGTAGTTAGAATAGCTGTGTTTTAATTTCAGTGTAGAACTTGTTATGAGAAGAATGTTGATAAAGTACTAATGTTATTAGCTGCTGATGGAGCTCAAGGCCATCGTGTTTGGCTGGTTCACAGCTGCATCAGGACTGGGAGGGAGAAGCGCAGTGAACAGCAAAACCCAGAACTGGCATTTCGATGTGCCAATGAAATATTCCATATCATGTCCCGTCATGTCAGTATATTAACCAGGGCTGACTGGAAGACGGGGAATTCTCTCGGGGATCACTCAGGCTTGCTCTTCTGGGGTTTGGGACTGTCTCGGCTCCAGGATCACTGGCTGGCACAAGCTGGGCATTGGTCAGCAGGTGGTGAGCAACTGCACTGTGCATCACTCATTTGTATATTCTGTTATTACTCTTGTTAATATTATCATTTTATTTTAAT
Source organism: Antrostomus carolinensis (assembly GCF_000700745.2). Lineage (NCBI taxonomy): Eukaryota > Metazoa > Chordata > Aves > Caprimulgiformes > Caprimulgidae > Antrostomus > Antrostomus carolinensis. The sequence goes on from NW_010286293.1 coordinate 42,027, forward strand.
TAATAAATAGTTTTTGTCTCAACCCATGAGTCTCCTTGCCCTTTTCTTTCCAATTCTCTCCCCTACTCCCTGGACAAGGGAGGGGAGGGAGAGAGAGAAGGCTGTGTTTGACTGCAAGCCAAACCACCACATTATCTTAGGCCTGTATTTAATTATCTTAGGCCTGTCAGTCTGATCTCGGTGCCAGGGAAGGTTACAGAGCAGATCACTTGGAGTGCCATCATGTGTCACGTACAGGACAACCAGGTAATCAAGCCCAGTCAGCATAGGTTTATGAAACGTAGGTCCTGCTTGACTAACCTGATGTCCTTGTATAACAAGGTGACTCATTTAGTGGATGAGGGAAAGGCTGCAGATGTTGTCCACTGTGGTGGGTTAAGAGGGTAAGGCTGTGGATGTTGTCTACTGTGGTGGATTAAGCTTGACTGAACAACAGGTGCCCACCAAGCCACTCTATCACCCCTTCCTCCTCAGCAGGATGGGGAGGGGAGAAAAAAAAAACCCCAACTCCTTGATTGAGATAAAGGCAGTGTAATAGAAACAGAAAGCAAAGTCACCAACACAGAAGCAAAATAAAATATTTATTCCCTATTTCCCATCAGCAGGTGATGGCTGGCTGCTTCACGGGGAGCAGGTCTTCAGTACACATAGCAGTTGATATGGAGTACAAATGTCATAAATAACGAATGCCCCCCTTCCCCTTCTGTTCTCCTTTTTTATTTCTGAGCAGACATCATATGGTATGGAATATCCCTTTGGTCAGTTTGGGTCAGCTGTCCTGGCTGTGTCCCCTCCCAAGATCTTCCCCACCATCTGCCTACTGGAGGTGTGTAGGGGGGAAATGTTGGAGAGACAGCCTTGACACTGTGCTAGCACTGCTCAGCAGTAACCAAAGCACTCATGTATTATCAACACCTTTCTAGCTACTAATACAAAACACAGTGCTATGACAGCTGCTATGGGGAAAATTAACTCCATCTCAGCCAGATCCAATACATCTACCTAGACTTTAGTAAAGCCTTTTACACCATTTCTCCTGAAGAAACTGGCTACTCATGGCTTGGACAGGTGTACTCTTTGTTGGGTGGAAAATTGTCTGGATGCCTGGGCTAAAAGAGTTGTGGTGAATGGAGTGTTCCCCAGGGTATTGGGGACAGTTGTGTTTAATAACTTTATCAATGATCTGGACAAGCAGATCGAGCATACCCTCAGTAAGTTTGCAGATGACACCACATTGGGTAGGAGTATTGATCTGCTTGAGCACAGGCATGTTCTGCAGAGGGATCTGGACAGGCTGGATCGATGGGCCAAGGCCAGTTACATGAGGTTCAACAAGCCCAAGTGCCAGGTTCTGCACCTGGGTCACAACGACACCATGCAACGCTACAGGCCTGGGGAGGAGTGCCTGGAAAGCTGCCCAGTATAAAAGGACCTGGGGTTCTTGGTAGAGAGCCGGCTGAACATGAGTCAGCAGTGTGGTCAGGTGACCAAGAAGGCCAACAGCATCCTGGTTTGTATCAGAACCAGTGTCGTAAGCAGGACCAGGGAAGTGATCATCTCCCTGTGCTCAGCACTGGTGAGACTGCACCTCGAGTGCTGTGTTCAGTTTGGAGCCCCTCACTACAAGAAAGACATTGAGTTGCTGGGGCCTGTGCAACGAAGGGCAACGAAGCTGGTGAAGGGCCTGGAGAACAAGTCTTATGAGGGGCAGCTGAGGGAACTGGGATTGTTTAGCCTGGAGAAAAGGAGACTTAGAGGATACCTCACAGCTCTCCAAACTACCTGAAAAGAGGTTGTAGCGAGGTGGGTGTCGGTCTCTTCTCCCAAGTAATAAGTGACAGGACAAGAGGAAATGGCCTCAAGTTGCATCAGGAGAGGTTTGAATTGAATTTTAGGAAAAATTTCTTCACTGAAAGGATTGAACATTGGAATAGACTGCCCAGGGAAGTGGTTGAGTCACCATCCCTGGAGGTACTTCAAAGATATGTACATGTGGTGCTTAGGGACATGGAAAGATCAAGGTCAGGTTGGATGGGGCTTTGAGCAACCTGATCTAGTTGAAGATGTCCCTGCTGACTGCAGGACAGTTGGACTAGATGACCTTTAAAGGTCCCTTCCAACCCAAACCATTCTATGATTCTACAGTTTAGTGGTGGACTGGGCAGTACTAGGTCAACGGGTGGACTCAATGATCTTAAAGGTCTTTTCCAACAAAAACAATTCTATGATTCCTGACACAGTAGAAATAAGAGACATATCAAGGATACCTAAAAGGAAATGTCCAGGAAGACAGAGGATAAGATTTAACCCTGATCTTGTGCTTCAGAGGGACACTGTTCAGAGTAACAAAATGAGCAGTTGCCTGCAAGAATGCAAATATGTCCAGCAAACAATAAATTAGATGTGATCTCAAATTTTTATGTAATTCCCTATTCTAGGAGTAATGAGTCTTTACATATTCTCCCCTGGCTCAGACTGGGAAGGCAGCCATTTCTTTTTATTGTCTTTTCATAAGAGAGAACCCAGATCTCTGTGAACAACTCAAAGTTATTGAGTATAAAAGAAGGACAATTGCTGAAGAATTTCCACAACAGAAAGAAAATACGAGAAGTTAGCAGGCACGGCAAAATATATCTGCAGAGCTGCGAAGAGGAACATGTGAGATTTGTGTAGGACACTCTCAGGTTGTGCCTCTTAGAACACACTGGAAGAGAAAACAGTTTGCAAATTCCCCTCGTCCTTGAGATGAGATAAGCGGGTAGAAAATAAGAATAGCAGTGAAAAGTCTGTCCTTTGTGCAGTGACCAAAATGCTATCCAGCTAAATATATGGGAAATATTTGAAACAGCATGATTTTGGGAAAATAATTTATTGGTTCTTTCAAACTGGCTTTGGATGTAGCAAAAAACCAAAACTAAATTACTGATGTAAACATACACATTTGTTTAGGGATTTTTATTTGCGGTTATTTTTAAAATATCAACTGAACACATAGCTTCTGCTTCTTATGGGCAAGCACTATTTCCTGTTAAAATTTCCTTAATATGCTCAATATCATTGATTTAGGTGCTGAATTTGTATAATCTTTCTCATGTGAAAGAATTGGCATTAAGATCATTACTAGATGGAGTGTTATTGGAGAGCAATAGATGTGAGTAAGGTGGTGAACAAGAGACCTAGTAGGAAGGATTGTCCTACAGCCTCCGTGAATGCACATGGTCCAACATAAATCACCCTGACTCTGCTTGCTGCATTCAAGCACTGCAGGAATAAAAGTTATACAGTTTACCTCATTGCTTTTTGAGACAAAAAGAGAAGTTAATCAATTCAATTGCAACGGAGACAAGGTTGTATCCTGATCCTCAGGAAAAGTCTGTAAAACACCCTACAAAGAAAAAATTGTAATTTAAAATTCATAATTCTACTGGACACCAAAACTATCAAGTCAAAAGTAATACTGCTTCCATGCCAAATTATTATCTCTTGTTCCTATCTGTCTGTGTCCACAGCAGGATATGTGCTACTTGTCTCTCTGACCCCTGAGAGATAACTACCTTTATCATCTCACCCTTCACCTCCTGATACTGCCTCCACTCCTCAGAAACCAGATACCTCTGGTCTAACGGATGTATATCTAAATGAACCTGAATATACCGGTTTCAACTCACATTTAGCTCTAAAATCAGTGGTTTTTATTTCAGACCTAGAGAAGGAGCTGTGTGTTGAAAATCTGCCTCTTTTTGTGAGATATAAGTTATATAAAAAAACGCAAGCTCTCCCTCCAGGCTTCTGTTGCTTCTATCTTTAAAACATAGAGCAGAACATCACTATGTTAATTACACTAAGGCAATACTGACAACAAGCATGTGTCAGGCATGTGATTAGCCATGTGTTAGAGGGCAGTCTCCATCCCTGCATGGTGGCACACTTTCAGACCACTGTCCAGACGTATCTGATATCGAGGGCAGCTTTGGAGAGATCTCCAAAAGTCAGGCTAGATGTGTTCATCATGTTATGCCATGTGCATCTTTGCTAAAGAGATGGTGAGGAGGCACTCAGCATCTTTCAATAAGTAGACCAGTCATTAAAAATTAGCAGTCCATGAATAGCTCTTACGAGAACAAAAGAATAAGAAAATCTGAGTTTTATTC